>NC_047106.1:146204588-146405337 GCF_902500255.1 Thalassophryne amazonica | reverse complement strand
CTCTCTCTCTCCCTCTCTCCCTCTCTCTCCCTCTCTCTCTCTCTCTCCCTCTTTCTCTCTCTCTCTCTGGGTCAGTTGTGTATAGTGACCACCATGCTAGCTATGTGGGGTCACGCAGGAGCCGTCAGGCAAACAGATGAGATGTGTGGATGAAGCAGGCATACGCACGTGCAGCACTGCGATCACCTGTTAGCACCTGTAGCATACAGTGGGGTAAAAAAGTATTTAGTCAGTCCCTGATTGTGCAAGTTCTCCTACTTAGAAAGATGAGAGAGGTCTGTAATTTTCAACATACTGTAGGTACACTTCAATGATGAGAGAAAAAAATTAGAAAAAAAAATCCAGTAAATCACATTGTAGGATTTTTAAAGAATTTATTTGTAAATTATGGTGGAAAATAAGTATTTTGCCACACACAAATAAGCAAGATTTCTGGCTCTCACAGACCCTGTAACCTCTTCTTTAAGAAGTTCTTCTGTCCCTCCACCTGTTACCTGTATTAATGGCACCTTTGGAGCTCGTTATCTGTATTAAGACACCTGTCCACAGCCCTCAAACAGTCAGACTCCAAACTCAACCACGGCAAGACCAGAGAGCTGTCAAAGGACCACCAGAAGAAAATTGTAGATGTGCACCAGGCTGGGAACAGTGAATCTACAATAGTCAAGCAGGTTTGTGTGAATAAATCAACTGTGGGAGTAATTGTAGGAAAATAGAAGACATACAAGACCATTGACCATCTGGGGCTCCATGCAAGATGTCATCCTGTGGGGTCAAAATGATCATGAGAACGGTGAACAAAAATCCCAGAACTACACGGAGGGACCTGATGAATGACCTGCAGAAAGCTGGCACCAAATTACATCTCCGTCTGCTGCCTCAGGATGTAGACTGAGGGTGCCACAGTGTAGGACTAACAGATTTAAGTTGTCCTTTGTCTCATCTTCTATTAAACTGCTGAACACTAGATCTTCACGTACATCAGATTCTCTGCACAGTACTTAACCTGCACTTTACCAACTCTGTGGCTGAATGTGTATTGTTTGTGTCTGTTTTATTGTTTTTTTGTACTGTTTTTAAGCAATATGTTGTGTGGGCCGCTGAAGAGGAGGTACTGCTGGCCCACCACCACCAGAGGGCGCCCTGCCTGGAGTGCGGGCTCCAGGCACCAGAGGGCGCCGCCACCTGAGATGAGCAGCCAGGGTGACAGCTGTCACCCATTATTGGACACAGCTGTTTCTACTCGGCACCAAGGTATATCAGGAGGACGGCGTCTCCACCTCAGTGCCGAGATATCGCCTAAGACTGAGGTAGTATCTCTGCATTCTTATTCTGATTAACCAGCTAATCATTTGTTAAACCTTTTCAGGATTGTTGACTGCTAAAAGCTATATTGCTTGGATAAGTACTCACCTTCCTGTTGTACATTGACAAGAGGTGGAGGCGGCTTCTCCCCTCTTCGTTACTGGGTGCTGTCGCATCACACCTGTGTGTTGTTGCTCTCTCCTGCCAGCAGTACCGGATCCGACGAGCGGAGGCAGTGGCCACCTGGGAATTCGGGACTTGGCGGTTCCAGTATTTCCAGGGTTCGGTGGCAGAGGAGATCGGGGTGGTTCCGGTTCGACTGAGACGGGCGTCTCCTACCTTCGAGCCTGCCCACACGACACCAGCAAATTCGACCCCAAATTGTGATTATTGTACTTATTGTGCTTGTTTCACAATAGTAAACCTTGTTATTTATCTTCCTCCATTGTCCGTTCATTGCGCCCCCTGTTGTGGGTCCGTGTTCCTACACTTTCACAACACAATATGTAGCACTGTGCCCAGGACAAATTTCCCTTTGGGGACAATAAAGTTTTTTCTATTCTATTCTATAACAAAGGCTACACACTATGCAGAGAGGGACTCAAATCCTGCAGTGCCAGGCGTGTTCCCCTGTGGACAGATGAAACCAAAACATAACTTTTTGGTAAAAACTCAACTCGTTGTGTTTGGAGGAAGAAGAATGCTGAGTTGCATTCCAAGAACACCATACCTACTGTGAAGCATGGGGGTGGAAACATCATGCTTTGGGGCTGTTTTTCTGCAAAGGGGACGGGACGACTGATCTGTGTTAAGGGAAGAATGAACGTGGCCATGTATCATGACATTTTAAGCCAAAACCTCCTTCCATCAGTGAGAACATTGAAGATGCAACGTGGCTGGGTCTTCCAGCATGACAGTGATCCCAAACACACCACTCAGGCAACAAAGGAGTGGCTCCATAAAAAGCATTTCAAGGTCTTGGAATGGCCAAGCCAGTCTCCAGACCTCAACCCCATAAAAAATTTGTTGAGGAAGTTGAAAGTCCGTGTTGCCCAGCGACAGCTGGAGATCTGCATGGAGGAATGGGCCAAAATACCAGGTACAGTGTGTACAAACCTGGTGAAGACTTACAGGAAATGTTTGACCTCTGTCATTGCCAACAAAGATTGTTACTTTTGTTATTGACCAAATATTTATTATCCACCATAATTTACCATCACTTCTCCCTGCTTTCCTGTCAATTTAATGTTGATGAATTATACCTTAGGTGTAGTTTTTCCAGCCAACTGATTCTGCTTTTTTTCTCTCTGTCCAAGTTGTGAAGGCCAATGCATGGGAGTGGCGTCTGTGGACAACAGGATGCTGGAATGACCACAAGATTCCTTGCCTGAAGCTGAAGCAGCAGATCTTGTTTTGATTTCCTGGATCCTGTTTCTTCACCTTTGTAAACCTTTTTAAAAACCTTGTAACTGTTAGAATGGCCTAAACAGTGGGTTACTCCTCTGAGTCTGGTCTGCTTGAGGTTTCTTCCAGAATATCACCCGAGGAAGTTTTTACTTATCACTGTCACCTGTGTGCTTGCTCTATGGGTTGGTAAGGTTAGACCTTACTTGTGAGAAGTCCTTTGGGGCAGCTTTGTTGTGCTATGCAATAAATTGTATGAAATTGGAATTTTATTACATGTCATAAAATGTAATAAATTGAAATTGGAAATTGAAATTGGTGGCTGCAGTGATAGAGTTGCCAGTGCCTAACACCTTTAAGAACCTGAGGTAATTTTTGGGATTCTGACTTTCCCTTCCATTTGTTGTTGAGACAGATGCCAAACAGTTTTGGGTTAGGTGCAGGTAGGCAAAATGGTGCTAGTACATGGCTGAGAAATCATCAATTTCATCAATTCATCATCAATTTTATTTATATAGCGACAAATCACAACAAACAGTTGCCCCAAGGCGCTTTATATTGTAAGGCAAGGCCATACAATAATTACGTAAAAACCCCAACGGTCAAAACGACCCCCTGTGAGCAAGCACTTGGCGACAGTGGGAAGGAAAAACTCCCTTTAACAGGAAGAAACCTCCAGCAGAACCAGGCTCAGGGAGGGGCAGTCTTCTGCTGGGACTGGTTGGGGCTGAGGGAGAGAACCAGGAAAAAGACATGCCGTGGAGGGGAGCAGAGATCAATCACTAATGATTAAATGCAGAGTGGTGCATACCGAGCAAAAAGAGAAAGAAACACTCAGTGCATCATGGGAACCCCCCAACAGTCTAAGTCTATAGCAGCATAACTAAGGGATGGTTCAGGATCACCTGATCCAGCCCTAACTATAAGCTTTAGCAAAAAGGAAAGTTTTAAGCCTAATCTTAAAAGTAGAGAGGATGTCTGTCTCCCTGATCCGAATTGGGAGCTGGTTCCACAGGAGAGGAGCCTGAAAGCTGAAGGCTCTGCCTCCCATTCTACTCTTACAAACCCTAGGAACTACAAGTAAGCCTGCAGTCTGAGAGCGAAGCGCTCTATTGGGGTGATATGGTACTATGAGGTCCCTAAGATAAGATGGGACCTGATTATTCAAAACCTTATAAGTAAGAAGAAGAATTTTAAATTCTATTCTAGAATTAACAGGAAGCCAATGAAGAGAGGCCGATATGGGTGAGATATGCTCTCTCCTTCTAGTCCCCGTTAGTACTCTAGCTGCAGCATTTTGAATTAACTGAAGGCTTTTCAGGGAACTTTTAGGACAACCTGATAATAATGAATTACAATAGTCCAGCCTAGAGGAAATAAATGTATGAATTAGTTTTTCAGCATCACTCTGAGACAAGACCTTTCTAATTTTAGAGATATTGCGTAAATGCAAAAAAGCAGTCCTACATATTTGTTTAATATGCGCTTTGAATGACATATCCTGATCAAAAATGATTCCAAGATTTCTCACAGTATTACTAGAGGTCAGGGTAATGCCATCCACAGTAAGGATCTGGTTAGACACCATGTTTCTAAGATTTGTGGGGCCAAGTACAATAACTTCAGTTTTATCTGAGTTTAAAAGCAGGAAATTAGAGGTCATCCATGTCTTTATGTCTGTAAGACAATCCTGCAGTTTAGCTAATTGGTGTGTGTCCTCTGGCTTCATGGATAGATAAAGCTGGGTATCATCTGCATAACAATGAAAATTTAAGCAATGCCGTTTAATAATACTGCCTAAGGGAAGCATGTATAAAGTGAATAAAATTGGTCCTAGCACAGAACCTTGTGGAACTCCATAATTAACCTTAGTCTGTGAAGAAGATTCCCCATTTACATGAACAAATTGTAATCTATTAGATAAATATGATTTAAACCACTGCAGCACAGTGCCTTTAATACCTATGGCATGCTCTAATCTCTGTAATAAAATTTTATGGTCAACAGTATCAAAAGCAGCACTGAGGTCTAACAGAACAAGCACAGAGATGAGTCCACTGTCTGAGGCCATAAGAAGATCATTTGTAACCTTCACTAATGCTGTTTCTGTACTATGATGAATTCTAAAACCTGACTGAAACTCTTCAAATAGACCATTCCTCTGCAGATGATCAGTTAGCTGTTTTACAACTACCCTTTCAAGAAATTCTGAGAGAAAAGGAAGGTTGGAGATTGGCCTATAATTAGCTAAGATAGCTGGGTCAAGTGATGGCTTTTTAAGTAATGGTTTAATTACTGCCACCTTAAAAGCCTGTGGTACATAGCCAACTAATAAAAGATTGATCATATTTAAGATCGAAGCATTAAATAATGGTAGGGCTTCCTTGAGCAGCCTGGTAGGAATGGGGTCTAATAGACATGTTGATGGTTTGGATGAAATAACTAATGAAAATAACTCAGACAGAACAATCGGAGAGAAAGAGTCTAACCAAATACCGGCATCACTGAAAGCAGCCAAAGATAACGATAGATCTTTGGGATGGTTATGAGTAATTTTTTCTCTAATAGCTAAAATTTTATTAGCAAAGAAAGTCATGAAGTCATTACTAGTTAATCTTAAAGGAATACTCGGCTCAATAGAGCTCTGACTCTTTGTCAGCCTGGCTACAGTGCTGAAAAGAAACCTGGGGTTGTTCTTATTTTCTTCAATTAGTGATCAATCAATTTCAATCAATCAATTTTTTTATATAGCGCCAAATCACAACAAACAGTTGCCCCAAGGCGCTTTATATTGTAAGGCAAGGCCATACAATAATTATGTAAAACCCCAACGGTCAAAACGACCCCCTGTGAGCAAGCACTTGGCTACAGTGGGAAGGAAAAACTCCCTTTTAACAGGAAGAAACCTCCAGCAGAACCAGGCTCAGGGAGGGGCAGTCTTCTGCTGGGACTGGTTGGGGCTGAGGGAGAGAACCAGGAAAAAGACATCCTGTGGAGGGGAGCAGAGATCGATCACTAATGAATAAATGCAGAGTGGTGCATACAGAGCAAAAAGAGAAAGAAACAGTGCATCATGGGAACCCCCCAGCAGTCTACGTCTATAGCAGCATAACTAAGGGATGGTTCAGGGTCACCTGATCCAGCCCTAACTATAAGCTTTAGCAAAAAGGAAAGTTTTAAGCCTAATCTTAAAAGTAGAGAGGGTGTCTGTCTCCCTGATCTGAATTGGGAGCTGGTTCCACAGGAGAGGAGCCTGAAAGCTGAAGGCTCTGCCTCCCATTCTACTCTTACAAACCCTAGGAACTACAAGTAAGCCTGCAGTCTGAGAGCGAAGCGCTCTATTGGGGTGATATGGTACTACGAGGTCCCTAAGATAAGATGGGACCTGATTATTCAAAACCTTATAAGTAAGAAGAAGAATTTTAAATTCTATTCTAGAATTAACAGGAAGCCAATGAAGAGAGGCCAATATGGGTGAGATATGCTCTCTCCTTCTAGTCCCCGTCAGTACTCTAGCTGCAGCATTTTGAATTAACTGAAGGCTTTTTAGGGAACTTTTAGGACAACCTGATAATAATGAATTACAATAGTCCAGCCTAGAGGAAATAAATGCATGAATTAGCTTTTCAGCATCACTCTGAGACAAGACCTTTCTGATTTTAGAGATATTGCGTAAATGCAAAAAAGCAGTCCTACATATTTGTTTAATATGCGCTTTGAATGACATATCCTCATCAAAATGACTCCAAGATTTCTCACAGTATTACTAGAGGTCAGGGTAATGCCATCCACAGTAAGGATCTGGTTAGACACCATGTTTCTAAGATTTGTGGGGCCAAGTACAATAACTTCAGTTTAATCTGAGTTTAAAAGCAGGAAATTAGAGGTCATCCATGTCTTTATGTCTGTAAGACAATCCTGCAGTTTAGCTAATTGGTGTGTGTCCTCTGGCTTCATGGATAGATAAAGCTGGGTATCATCTGCGTAACAATGAAAATTTAAGCAATACTCCCTTTTAACAGGAAGAATAGGTCTAACAGATCTTAATAAAATTGGCCAGATTTCCAGAAATGAGAGCTGCTCCATCCAAAGTGGGATGGATGCCGTCTCTCCTAACAAGACCAGGTTTTCCCCAGAAGCTTTGCCAATTATCTATGAAGCCCACCTCATTTTTTGGACACCACTCAGACAGCCAGCAATTCAAGGAGAACATGCGGCTAAACATGTCACTCCCAGTCCGATTGGGGAGGGGCCCAGAGAAAACTACAGAGTCTGACATTGTAAAAAATAATATAGCACCTTCAACTGCACCACACACTAAAACAGTTAAATGTGGTCTATTAAACATTAGGTCTCTCTCTTCTAAGTCCCTGTTAGTAAATGATATAATAATTGATCAACATATTGATTTATTCTGCCTTACAGAAACCTGGTTACAGCAGGATGAATATGTTAGTTTAAATGAGTCAACACCCATGAGTCACACTAACTGCCAGAACGCTCGTAGCACGGGCCGAGGCGGAGGATTAGCAGCAATCTTCCATTCCAGCTTATTAATTAATCAAAAACCCAGACAGAGCTTTAATTCATTTGAAAGTTTGACTCTTAGTCTTGTCCATCCAAATTGGAAGTCCCAAAAACCAGTTTTATTTGTTGTTATCTATCGTCCACCTGGTCGTTACTGTGAGTTTCTCTGTGAATTTTCAGACCTTTTGTCTGACTTAGTGCTTAGCTCAGATAAGATAATTATAGTGGGCGATTTTAACATCCACACAGATGCTGAGAATGACAGCCTCAACACTGCATTTAATCTATTATTAGACTCTATTGGCTTTGCTCAAAAAGTAAATGAGTCCACCCACCACTTTAATCATATCTTAGATCTTGTTCTGACTTATGGTATGGAAATTGAAGAATTAACAGTATTCCCTGAAAACTCCCTTCTGTCTGATCATTTCTTAATAACATTTACATTTACTCTGATGGACTACCCAGCAGTGGGGAATAAGTTTCATTACACTAGAAGTCTTTCAGAAAGCGCTGTAACTAGGTTTAAGGATATGATTCCTTCTTTATGTTCTCTAATGCCATATACCAACACAGTGCAGAGTAGCTACCTAAACTCTGTAAGTGAGATAGAGTATCTCATCAATAGTTTTACATCCTCATTGAAGACAACTTTGGATGCTGTAGCTCCTCTGAAAAAGAGAGTTTTAAATCAGAAGTGTCTGACTCCGTGGTATAACTCACAAACTCGCAGCTTAAAGCAGATAACCCGTATGTTGGAGAGGAAATGGCGTCTCACTAATTTAGAAGATCTTCACTTAGCCTGGAAAAATAGTCTGTTGCTCTATAAAAAAGCCCTCCGTAAAGCTAGGACATCTTACTACTCATCACTTTGCTAACAAAATTTTAACTATTAGAGAAAAAATGACTCATAACCATCCCAAAGACGTATCGTTATCTTTGGCTGCTTTCAGTGATGCCGGTATTTGGTTAGACTCTTTCTCTCAGATTGTTCTGTCTGAGTTATTTTCATTAGTTACTTCATCCAAACCATCAACATGTCTATTAGACCCCATTCCTACCAGGCTGCTCAAGGAAGCCCTACCATTATTTAATGCTTCGATCTTAAATATGATCAATCTTTTATTAGTTGGCTATGTACCACAGGCTTTTAAGGTGGCAGTAATTAAACCATTACTTAAAAAGCCATCACTTGACCCTGCTATCTTAGCTAATTATAGGCCAATCTCCAACCTTCCTTTTCTCTCAAAAATTCTTGAAAGGGTAGTTGTAATACAGCTAACTGTTCATCTGCAGAGGAATGGTCTATTTGAAGAGTTTCAGTCAGGTTTTAGAATTCATCATAGTACAGAAACAGCATTAGTGAAGGTTACAAATGATCTTCTTATGGCCTCAGACAGTGGACTCATCTCTGTGCTTGTTCTGTTAGACCTCAGTGCTGCTTTTGATACTGTTGACCATAAAATTTTATTACAGAGATTAGAGCATGCCATAGGTATTAAAGGCACTGCGCTGCGGTGGTTTGAATCATATTATCTAATAGATTACAATTTGTTCATGTAAATGGGGAATCTTCTTCACAGACTAAGGTTAATTATGGAGTTCCACAAGGTTCTGTGCTAGGACCAATTTTATTCACTTTATACATGCTTCCCTTAGGCAGTATTATTAGACAGCATTGCTTAAATTTTCATTGTTACGCAGATGATACTCAGCTTTATCTATCCATGAAGCCAGAGGACACACACCAATTAGCTAAACTGCAGGATTGTCTTACAGACATAAAGACATGGATGACCTCTAATTTCCTAATTTTAAACTCAGATAAAACTGAAGTTATTGTACTTGGCCCCACAAATCTTAGAAACATGGTGTCTAACCAGATCCTTACTCTGGATGGCATTACCCTGACCTCTAGTAATACTGTGAGAAATCTTGGAGTCATTTTTGATCAGGATATGTCATTCAATGCGCATCTTAAACAAATATGTAGGACTGCTTTTTTGCATTTACGCAATATCTCTAAAATTAGAAAGGTCTTGTCTCAGAGTGATGCTGAAAAACTCATTCATGCATTTATTTCCTCTAGGCTGGACTATTGTAATTCATTATTATCAGGTTGTCCTAAAAGTTCCCTGAAAAGCCTTCAGTTAATTCAAAATGCTGCAGCTAGAGTACTGACAGGGACTAGAAGGAGAGAGCATATCTCACCCATATTGGCCTCTCTTCATTGGCTTCCTGTTAATTCTAGAATAGAATTTAAAATTCTTCTTCTTACTTATAAGGTTTTGAATAATCAGGTCCCATCTTATCTTAGGGACCTCATAGTACCATATCACCCCAATAGAGCGCTTCGCTCTCAGACTGCAGGCTTACTTGTAGTTCCTAGGGTTTGTAAGAGTAGAATGGGAGGCAGAGCCTTCAGCTTTCAGGCTCCTCTCCTGTGGAACCAGCTCCCAATTCAGATCAGGGAGACAGACACCCTCTCTACTTTTAAGATTAAGCTTAAAACTTTCCTTTTTGCTAAAGCTTATAGTTAGGGCTGGATCAGGTGACCCTGAACCATCCCTTAGTTATGCTGCTATAGACTTAGACTGCTGGGGGGTTCCCATGATGCACTGTTTCTTTCTCTTTTTGCTCTGTATGCACCACTCTGCATTTAATCATTAGTGATCGATCTCTGCTCCCCTCCACAGCATGTCTTTTTCCTGGTTCTCTCCCTCAGCCCCAACCAGTCCCAGCAGAAGACTGCCCCTCCCTGAGCCTGGTTCTGTTGGAGGTTTCTTCCTGTTAAAAGGAAGTTTTTCCTTCCCACTGTCGCCAAGTGCTTGCTCACAGAGGGTCGTTTTGACCGTTGGGGTTTTTACGTAATTATTGTATGGCCTTGCCTTACAATATGAAGTGCCTTGGGGCAACTGTTTGTTGTGATTTGGCGCTATATAAATGAAATTGATTTGATTTGATTTTATGTTGAATCACATCAGAGGTGTCAGGCAACAATGGAGCTCCTGCTCCGGTGTCAGATGCGCCCGGGCACCGCGGCAGTTGTGCTCTGCGTTTACATGGTGTTGGCACCGGGGGCGTGGCTGAAGATGGTGCGGAGATACGCCTCGGTGCAGGTATGGGTGGCTGGCACATCGAGTGCGATGTGAGCACTGAAGGCTGACTGGGTGCCGGCGAAGAAAATCTGAGAAATGAGGCGGCTGCGTCAGTCAGAGTGATTGATGAGGGTATGTCATAACAGAAGTCATTAAGCTCTGATTCAAAAAGGAAGTCCATGGGATCTTCATATAGGGAGGCACTCAATCTTGCTTGAACCACGTCTTAATCTGAGCCAGATCCGGATAAGCAGACACAACATCAGGTTCGGTTTGCAGGATCTGGTCAAGCGCAGAGAAAATACATTTTCTGTTCTGCCAGTCTGGGTTGTCCTGATATTCATAAAATAAGTCTTGAATCCTGAAAAATATATTTGCCGTGTCTTGGAGAGCCAGCCCTTCAGCTTCAGATGACGTTACATCTTCGAGGTCAGTCCATTCTGATTCGCTGTCATCCAGCGGGGGGCGGACCGGCAGGTGCAGCGCTGGTTCTTTAATCCAGACTGGGAGTTTTCTTGCTAAGAATAAGTTGTCGAGATCTTCTAACTCTGGAAACAGATCAAACAGCCAGGAGCTTCCCACGCTTGATCTAAATAATCAAATTTCTCCCTTGGAGAGATACAGTCACAAAAACAGATAAAAGATCTGAGAAAATCCTCTTGATTGCAGCCATATCCGGGTTTGAGTCCGCGGAATGACAGATGAGATGCAGGTGCAGGAAAGAAGGCGTGGCTGAGTGAGACAAGCATGTAATGACAGGTGTGCGTGTCAGACAAAAGCAGCAAGGAGAGGAATGTGACAGTGACAGAACAAATGTTAATTCCTAAAATCCAATAGTGAGAAACAGAATCAACAAATGAAAAGGCAGAAACAGAACAGAAAATTAAAGGCTGGATCAAAACTAGAGAAGAACTCAACATGTGGCAGGAGTGTACAGAAAAACCTGAGGGACTAATGTGCTCTAAACAGAGTGACTGAATAACCAGAAAATGAGAAAGACTAAACTAGAATGGAACTCAATAAGTGGCTGACGTGTGACAATTCTCAAAACCTAACTTGATAACACATAATGACTAAATAAGAAACAGAGACTAAACTTAACGTGGGTGAAGTGTAACAAATCATAAAACCAAGACTAAAGTGTAAGAAACAGAAAATAAATACTCAGAGCTGAACAGAAGGACCAAGACAGGGAAATGGATGGAGACTGGGGGACAAAAGCAGATTCTGGGCCGGTCCAGGGCCAAAGCATGACAGCACCCCCATCAAGGCAGCCAACACCGGGGGCTGCCCACACCACCACCCCAAAACCCAGAGAGGGACAACTCCAGCCACAGACGACTACGGGTGGGAAGGAGGGGGTACGGAGGAGGGAAATAAGTCCCCAGAGACCTAGCGGGGACCCACAGAACCCACCAACAGCCTAGGGGAGAGGAAACAAGTGACCGGCGTAACAAAAAGGACTCACAGACGGGCGATGGAGGAGCATGCAGGGGTTAGCCAGGGTATCAGGCAGGCGAACACTGACAGGGTCCGGGGGGCGACCATGTGGACAGACACCGCCAGAAACTGAGGCAAGGGGTCTGTCAGGAGAATCACCAAAAGTCAAAGCCGTGAGACCTGGAGGACTAGGAGCAGAGACAGAATCAAAAACAGTGGAATCACGGGTCTTGCAAAAACTCTCAAAACGGGATGGGCAAGAACCCCTAACCGGGCCACAAGCACAGTCAACCTGCTTCTGCTGGGAGCACCAAGAATGGGGAAACCAATTACATAAACAAACCACCAAAAGCAAAAAGTAAGTAAATCCATGAACCACTGACAAGGAAGAAAAACTGATTAACAATGTTGAAAACAAAACCCATTTGAGTCCTGAACCTTAGAGCCACACAACTCCAAAAACTAATAAAAACTTAAGAAATAAGCTTGGAAATATGCTAATATTTTGAAGGATGGCAACCAACCGCATACTCACAGGATGCAAAAATTGAGAAGGTCAACAACGAGTAATGTGGTGAAAGTTGTGGGTGGAAAACCTGGCACAGGAGGTAAGTTGAAGCACAAACTCTTTAGTGCTAAGCCACAAAACTGTACAAAATAAGTGTGTGGGGGGGGGGGGGGGGGAAGAGAACATAAGAGCAAAATGAACAAGAGGAAGTGGCTGACATGTGACAATTCTCAAAACCTAACTTGATAACACAGAATGACTAAATAAGAAACAGAGACTAAACTTAACGTGGGTGAAGTGTAACAAATCATAAAACCAAGACTAAAGTGTAAGAAACAGAAAATAAACTCTCAGAGCTGAACAGAAGGACCAAGACAGGGAAATGGATGGAACTGGGGGACAAAAGCAGATTCTGGGCGGTCCAGGGCCAAAGCATGACACTCGGGTCTGAAAGTCTGATTTGTACTGTACGATTGACCAAGGTTTCCTTCTTAACACAAAATGAATTATAGCTCAGGGTTTCAGTTCAAAAGTTCTGGGCTTGGGGACTGAAGGAATCAGGAACTCTTTTTATGTGTTTTTTCCTTCAGATGTGATGCATCAATCTATACTATATCAGTATGTGTAAAGCATGCTGCAGTTGGAAGTACAATAATGTGTTATGTACTTTGTCCCATGTCCTGTTCTTGACGTTACTTAAACACAGGTACACAGGACATGGAACAGGATTTTCTCGTCTCCTGTTCTCAAAGAATCAGGTTCGTCTACTTCTCATCCTGGTCTGGTCTCGTCTGCTTCTTGGCTCTTATTTCAAGCTTGTAGTCCATCTGCTTCTTATCCTGGCTTGTGTTGATAGGAATCTCCTCAGTTTTAGCTGGTTTCTCATCTGCTTGAGGACCCTAGATGAGCTTGGGTGTCGTATCTGTTCAACTTTATCTTTTATCTTGTTCTCTAATCACCACTCTGGTCACCCTCTCTTAGTTGTCAGATGCGCTTCCACCCATTGCTGGACCCATATAGGCCGTCAGCCGACACTGTTACACATCATATTCCTTGTCCAGTTCAGTATCTTTCAGATATCTTTGTCTTTTTTAGTGGGATAGATGCACCCAAGATGACCTCTCTGCAATTTTCACTGCAGTGGGGTAGTTAGCAAGCACTTGGAATGACCTCCACTTTGGAGATGACCCATTCTTTCTCTTTAATTGGTCTTTATCAGCACCCAATAGCCAATCTGGATTGAATTTTCAAGGTCCTGCACAGAAACAGGAGAGTCTGGTATCTTGTTAGCGTGTATAATATTCTTGTGGGACAACACTCCATTCATATAATCAACTAATCCTCATCTTCACTATCAGGCGCATTATTTCCTGTAAGTCTTTTAAACTATAGAGCCTGCCGTAGAGAATTTCAAATGGCATACATCCGTCTCTAAGGTGGATTGTTATATGCATATATAATTTCACCAAATCTAAACATGAACCTATTTTTCCCGTTTCTTCCATTGCATTTTCTGAGCCTACTTTTAATTGTCCCATTTGTTCTTTCCACTAAAACCTGCCTTTGAGGATGGTAAGCACAGTGTGTTTTTGCATTTATTCCCAAGTGATCTGTTAAATGCTGAATGATTTTATTTACGAAATGTGTGCCATATCACTGTACAATGCTCCAGGTATCCCAGGTCTGGATTATATCTCTACAAAGACTCTTTGGACTGTCAGACCCTCTGCATGTTTGACAAGGAATACCTCCATCATTTGCTATATGCATCAATCAGTACTAAACAATATATTTTCCCTCACATTGGTTCAATTCAATAAAATCCATGTGAATTATTTGAAATGGGTATACAGGTGTTGGGGGGAATTTCCCTTGCTTTGGCCTCTCATTTCCCTGTGGGTTGTGCTTGCACAAATTAACCATGCTCTGCAGTAGTTTTGCATATGCCTGAAACCCAAAATGTTAAAAATAATTATTACCCAGTCCAAACCATCCCTCCCGTTGAGACATGGCATGGCCCATGACTCAAAACAGCAGCCCCCTGAAAATGTTGCGGGGCAGACCGGTTTGTTCAAGGGTCAGGCATAAACACCATTAGCATTTTGGTGGACATTGTGACACTCCCAAAGAGCCTTTTCAGATGCTGGAGCATTATTTTACATGTCTTTCAGAATTTGTAAATCTATGCTGTCAGTTGCAGAGAACACGACCATCAGCGTCCCCTGGCTGAAGATTTAGGAGTCTCATTCTGCAAAGTGATTCCCACAGGAAACGGGGTCCTGACTGGTAGAATGCGCAGTGCACTTACAAATGGCAATGGCTGCAGGAAGTTGGACTGCTTGCAATAATGACAGCAATAGATTTTGTGCAACACTGGTTTTCCAGATGATGTAATCATCCCTCTATTTTCAAAAACATGGACTGTAGAGAAGGCATACTGACTATCAGTGTATATAGTCACTCTTTTTCCTTTCATCAGTTTGCAGGCCTCGGTCAAGGGCTATGAGCGCTGCAGCCTGAGCCGACAGATGGTTTGGTAAAGATTGAGCAATAAGAACTTTATCAGCCGAGACTACAGCGTAGCCTGAAGCATTAGTACCATCTGGATTTTTCTTACAGGACATATCAACGAAAATAATTTCAGAATTAGGAAGTGGTACATCACTTAAATCAAAATGGGGTATATGAATCTCCTCAGAGTCAGCAAGACAGTCATGTGGCTCACCTTCACCCTCAACAGGGAGAATTGTGGCTGGATTTAATACAGAACATCTTTCCACAGTAAGATGTGGTTGGGACAACAAAGTAGTCATACATGACAAATGTCTGGCTGGGGAGAGGAAAGTCATATTTGTCTGTAACAAAAGTGCAGACACAGCATGTGGTACTTTCAATGTCAGTGAATGAAACAAAACTACTCCGGCAGAGGCTTGGACAGCCAGAAAAGCAGCGACCACTGCACAGACACAAGGTGGTAGAGCTCTAACCACAGGGTCCAATCTGGTGGTGTAAAAGGTCACCGGTCATAGTTTACTGCCATGTTGCTGCGTGAGCACGGATGTCATTAATTTACCTTTACAATCGACCATCTGAACAAAAGGTTTGCTATAGTCTGGCAAGGCCAGCGTTGTGGTAGAGGTTTAGGCCTTTTTTAACATCACAAAAAGGTTGTTCAGTTTGTTCCGTCCATGTAAGAACAGCTGACATGGGGAAGATTTTCCCCATAAATCATGTTTTGAAAGGGGCCCTGTTATTTCCACAACATTTGGTATCCACTGCCTGCAGTAGTTGGTTAGGCCCAAGAAAGAAATCATCTGGGGTTTTTTTGTAAGTGGTTTAGGAGCTTGCAGAATGGCTGTTTTTCTGTCTTTAAGAATAGTGTGGCCACCTGCACTGAAATTGTGTCCCAAATATTTTACTTGTGACTGACAATACTGGAGTTTATCCTTACTGGCTTTATGACCGTTCTGAGCCAAAAAGGTCAGTAAAGCTAAAGTGTCTCGGGTGCAGGTCTCCTTTGTCTCTGATGCTACTAAAATATCATCAACATACAGCAATATTTGGCATCCATTGGGTGGAATAAATTTCACCAAATTGCTGGACATAGCTTGTGAAAAAAATAGTAGGGCTTTCAGCAAAACCCTGAGGTAGTCTGGTATATGTATATCTTTTCCCCTCAAACGTGAAAGCAAACCAAAATTGGCTATCTTCGTGAATAGGAATAGAGAAAAATGCATTGCTTATATCTTCTACTGAAAACCATTTGGCTTGGGGATTCAAGGAGTTCAGCAGTGTGTGTGAATCTGGAACACATGGGGCCCTTTGGACCAGCAGCATTGATCGGCTGAAGGTCTTGAACCATTCTCCATTGGTGCTTTTATCACAGGAAATATTAGCATATTGCAAGGTGAATCTGGACATTCAATTAACACTCCCGCGGACAACAAGGCCTCGATTACAGGCCTTATACCTTCAACAGAATCAGGTTTTAAGAGATACTGCTGCATACAAGGT
Organism: Thalassophryne amazonica; assembly: GCF_902500255.1. Taxonomy (NCBI): domain Eukaryota; kingdom Metazoa; phylum Chordata; class Actinopteri; order Batrachoidiformes; family Batrachoididae; genus Thalassophryne; species Thalassophryne amazonica. The sequence continues at coordinate 146,389,041 of NC_047106.1, read as the reverse complement.
CTGTATTCAGTTTTAGGTCGTATTTGAATTGGTTGCATTCCTATTATTAGTCCTACGTCTGCAGGTCCCTGAGACCATAGGCATTTGGGAACAGTGGTTAGGTCATTGTCATCACTTTCTGACAGTGAATATATAGTTCACCTTTGTGTAGGGTCTCCATGCATATGAGTTGTGGCATGTGCTGGAACAATCCAGTTTAGTCTGTATTGGTAAGCATCCAGTCCGGGACTGTATTCTTATTCTTCTCCGTCTTTTATTACGGTCCAGTCCCTTGCGGCCATGCATCTTGTCACAAATATCCCTACGTCTGACCATAGAGCATCAGGTGTTTTTGCCAGGGAGATGTGAGGAGGAGAATATCCATCCTAACATACCATAGCATCTTTGGGAATATGCACTCCCTGTTGGGAAAGTGTAATGACACGGACCCACAACAGGGGATGTAAATGAACTGACAATAGATGAGCCAAAACTACAGCACTTTACTGTTGTGAAATGTGCACAACGAAATACAGACAAATGCAGAATTTGGATTACAGTCAAAAGTACAAAGGTGTGGGCAGGCTCGAGGATAGGAGACGTCTGTCCAGAGAAGAGCCGGATCCCACACGATTTCCGCTGCCACCGAACCCGGAGGATACTGGAGCCGCCAAGTCCTGAGTCCCCAGGTGGCCACCGTCTCCGGCTGTCGGATCTGGTACTGCTGGCAGGAAACAAAAACAGAAAACGAGGTGAGCGTGTTTGACACTCAGTAACTCCTCGTACCAGTTCAGTTCATGCAGGTGGGAATTACACCTCCACCTCCGCAAATATGAACACAGTCTTTTACAGAACCTGAACAGTCACTTGTTTCACTGATCATGAAGGGTGCGATCCATCACCCTGCTGTCACCGACCAGCTCAGCCTCCAGCTGACGCAAGTAACCAGGTGCTCCTGTAACAGACAGTTGAAGTGCAATGTGCGATACGGCACAGATACGGCTGAGGATTATTACCTCTAATGGTAGGGGATATCTCGGCAGTGGGGTGGAAATGTCGTCCGGCTCTTGTAGAGTGAGTGATGACGTGGTGATTGGTGACAGCTGTCATAAGGCCTTGGGGCAACTGTTTGTTGTGATTTGGCGCTATATAAAAAAATTGATTGATTGATTGATTGATAGTTGATGAGTGACAGCTGTCACTCCCGGCTGTTCCCGTGAGGCGGCAGCGCCCTCTTGTGCCCCGAAGCCCGCACTTCAGGCAGGGCGCCCTCTGGTGGTGGGCCAGCCGTGCCTCCTCTTCAGTGGCCCACACAACAGGACCCCCCCCTCAATGGGCGCCTGCTGGTGCCCGACCAGGCTTGTCGGGGTGTCGGGTGTAGAAGTCGGCCAGGAGGGCCGGGTCCAGGATGAAGCTCCTCTTCACCTAGGAGCGTTCTTCAGGTCCATACCCCTACCAGTCCACCAAGTACTGGAACCCCCGGCCCTTCCGACGGATGTCCAGGAGCTGGCGCACTGTCCAAGCCGGCTCCCCGTCGATGATCTGGGCAGGAGGCGGCGCCGGTCCGGGAGCACAGAGGGGTGAGGTGTGGTGTGGTTTGAGTCTGGAAACATGAAACACAGGGGGTGGTTCTGCAGTGAAGCTGGGAGTTGGAGCTTCACTGCGGCCGGGCTGAGGACCTTGAGGATTCTGAAGGGACCAATGAACCTCTCCTTCAGTTTTGGGGAGCCCACTTGTAAGGGAATGTCCGTCGTAGACAACCACACCTCCTGCCTGGGCTGGTATGCAGGGGATGGGGAACGCCGGCGGTCTGCATGGGCCTTAGCCCTCGTCCGGGTCTTCAGCAAGGCAGAACGGGTGGCGCGCCACACCTGACGGCATCGTCGCAGGTGGGCCTGGACCGAGGGCACACCGACCTCTCCCTCCATGATGGGAAACAATGGGGGCTGGTACCCCAGACACACCTCAAACGGGGAGAGGCCGGTTGCGGAGGGCACTTGACTGTTATGCGCATACTCGATCCAGGCCAGATGTTCACTCCAGGCCGTCGGGTGCGTGGAAGTCACACAGCGTAGGGTCTGTTCCAGTTCCTGGTTGGCCCGTTCTGCCTGTCCGGTCATCTGTGGGTGATTCCCGGACGAGAGGCTCATGGTGGCCCCCAGTTCTCTGCAGAAACTCCTCCAGACTTGAGAGGAGAACTGGGGACCATGATCCGAGACAATGTCTGTTGGTATCCCATGCAGACGTACGACGTGGTGGACCAGGAGGTCTGCTGTCTCCTGTGCCGTTGGGAGCTTCGGGAGGGCCACGAAGTGGGCCGCCTTGGAGAATCGGTCCACTACCATGAGGATGGTCATCATGCCCTGGGATGGCGGGAGGCCCATGACAAAGTCCAGGCCCATGTGGGACCAGGGGCGATGAGGCACGTGTAACGGCTGGAGGAGTCCCTGTGTTCTTTGGTGGTCTGCCTTGCCCCTGGCACAGGTGGTACAAGCCTGGACATATTCCCGGACGTCGGCTTCCATGGACACCCACCAGAAGCGCTGCCAGACCACTGCCACGGTCCTTCGCACCCCTGGGTGACAGGAGAGCTTGGAACCCTGACAGAAGTCCAGCACTGCAGCTCTGGCTTCTGGTGGGACGTAGAGACGGTTCTTCGGTCCTGTTCCTGGGTCCGGGTTCTGTGCCAGGGCCTCCCGGACGGTCTTCCACATCCCAGGTGAGGGTGGCCACGATAGTGGACTCAGGTATGATGGATTCCGGTGGATCCGACAGCTCTGTTTTGACTTCGTCTTCGTGAACCCGGGACAAGGCATCCAATCTTTGATTCTTGGTCCCGGGGCGGTAGGTGATCCGGAAGTCAAAACGCCTGAAGAACAATGACCAGCAGGCTTGTCTGGGGTTCAGCTGCTTGGTGGTCCTGATATACTCCAGGTTGTGATGGTCCGTGAAAACCGTGAATGGTACCGCTGCTCCCTCCAACAGATGTCTCCACTCCTCAAGAGCCTCTTTCACCGCGAGGAGTTCCCGATTGCCCACGTCATAGTTCTGTTCATCTGGGGTCAACCTGCGTGAAAAATAGGCACATGGGTGGAGAACCCTGTCGGACTCCCCGCTCTGGGACAGCACGGCTCTTATCCCTGAGTCAGAGGCATCCACTTCAACCACAAACTGGCGGCTAGGATCGGGCTGCACCAGAACTGGTGCAGTCGAAAACCGACGTTTCAACTCCCTAAACGCGGCCTTGCACTGATCCGACCAGGTGAAGGGGACTTTAGAGGAGGTCAGGGCTGTCAGGGGGCTAACTACCTGACTATAGCCCTTAACGAACCTCCTGTAAAAACTTGCAAAGCCGAGGAACTGTTGCAGTTTCCTACGGCTTGTTGGTTGGGGCCAATCTCTCACCTCCACAACCTTGGCCGGATCAGGGGCGACGGAGTTGGAGGAGATGATAAACCCCAGGAAGGACAAAGAAGTGTGGTGGAACTCGCACTTCTCGCCCTTCACAAACAGCCTGTTCTCCAACAACCGCTGCAGGACCTGACGTACATGCTGGACATGGGTCTCAGGATCCGGGGAAAAGATGAGTATATCGTCTAGATATACGAAGATGAATCGGTGCAGGAAGTCCCGCAAGACGTCATTTACCAAAGCCTGAAACGTCGCGGGGGCATTGGTGAGGCCGAACAGCATAACCAGGTACTCAAAATGACCTAATGGGGTGTTAAATGCCGTCTTCCACTCGTTTCCCTTCCGGATCCGAACCAGGTGATACGCATTCCTAAGATCGAGTTTGGTGAATATTTGGGCTCCATGCAGGGGCGTGAACACTGAATCCAACAAGGGCAGAGGGTATCGGTTGCGAACCTTGATCTCGTTCAGCCCCCTGTAATCAATGCATGTACGGAGTCCGCCATCTTTCTTGCCCACAAAAAAGAAACCAGCACCCATCAGGGAGGTGGAGTTCTGGATCAGCCCGGCAGCTAACGAGTCCCGGATGTAGGTCTCCATTGATTCGCGTTCAGGACGTGAGAGGTTGTACAGCCTGCCCGGAATTAAATCAATGGCACAATCGTATGGCCGGTGAGGGGGAAGAGTGAGTGCCAGATCTTTGCTGAAGACGTCAGCAAGATCGTGGTACTCCTCAGGCACCACCGTCAGATTGGGGGGACTTTAACCTCCTCGTTAGCAGTCAAACCGGGGGGAACCAAGGATCCTAAACACTCCCAGTGGCAGGTTTCGCTCCACTGAGCCACAACCCCAGATGGCCAATCAATCCGGGGATTGTGTTTTATCATCCATGGGAAGGAGGTAGAGGGAGTTACATAAAACTCTATCTCCTCCCGATGATTCCCAGACACTACCAGAGTTACTGGTAGTGTCTTGTGTGTGATTAATGGAAGAAGGGTGCCATCTAGTGCCCGTACCTTCAGTGGTGAAGGAAGCACCACTAGAGGGAGCCCTACCTCCCTTGCCCATCTGCTGTCCAGCAGATTCCCTTCTGACCCCGTGTCCACCAGTGCTGGGGCCTGAAGGGTTAGATCCCCACTCAGGATCGTAACTGGGAGCCGTGCAGAAATGCGTGTGTGTCCCACGTGAATTTCTTGACCCACCCTTAGCCCAGTCTCTAAAGGCAAGTGTTGTCGTTTTGGCCGTTTGGGGCAGTTTCTCTGTATGTGGTCTTTTGAGCTGCAGAGAAAACACTCCCCGTGGGCCAGACTCCTCATTCTGTCATCTGATCTCATTTTGGCCCTGCTCGTGTCCCTAGCAACGTCAGCAGGGAGAGCTGTTGCCACACGGAGCGCTGAGGCTGTGGAGCGTGGGGAGGGCGGAACCTTTTCGGACCCGGAATGGAGAGGGATGGCGCGTGCCCGGCCACGTCCTTTGTCTCGCTCCCGACGGTATTTTTCTAACCGGTTGTCTAATCGTATAACCAGGTCGATAAGCCCGTCTAAATCCCGCGGCTCATCCTTAGCCACCAGACGCTCCTTTAGGACCAGAGACAGTCCGTTTACAAAGGTGGCGTGGAGTGCAGCAACATTCCAGCTGGCTCTTGCAGCCGCGACGCGGAAGTCGACTGCATACTCGGCTGCACTCCGACGCCCCTGTCTCATAGACAGCAGCACCGTTGAAGCGGTCTCGCCTCTATGTGGATGATCAAACACCAGTCTGAACTCCCTCACAAACTCAGCATACACCGTTAGGAGCCGTGAATTCTGCTCCCAAAGCTCCGTAGCCTTTTAATAATCAATCAGCTTTTTGGGGTAGCAATAATGCTAAGTCCCAGCGCCGACATAACATCTCGTCCCAGAAGATTAGAGGGACAGCTTGGATGCATGGGAACTGTCACTTTGCAAGTTTTAACCCTTGGGATCAGAAATTGTAACAGGCGTTGACATTGGCAGACGTATAACTCCTCCACCGGCTGTTCTCACGCATAAATAGCAGCTCTTATTTCTGAGACCCAACCCTCGATCCCTGCAAACAGTCCTACATGCTCCAGAGTCACACAAAAATTCAGTATCTACTCCATTCACCTGCAGAGTCAGAACTGGTCTGTTAAGATCATCTGAAAGTAAAATATCGCTCAGACCGCACAAATCATCTGCGCTACACTCCAAATCATCCACCTCAACAACTCTCCCATGTCCCACATCTACATGCTGAGGCTGATCATTGTTTTCTTTCTTGGATCCAGCCATTAGTCATGCCCTCCCAGTGGGGGGGGGGGGGGGGGGGCACGAGGGCCTGGCTGTGTACATTCTCATGCAAAATGACCAGGTTTATGACACCGCCAGCACACTTCCTTCTTACTGAATCCATCAAAGTCACCACGTCTGCGCCCTCTTCAACCTCTGCTCCTTCCACGAAAACTCCCTCGCCCAGCAAAAAACACTTCTCCTGATTGTGGCCAGTCAGTCAACATTATGTCCCCAGAGGTCTTAGTGTACTTTTTCGTCTGTGTAATTTTTTCAGCATGAGTGGCATGATATTCTGCCAATGATCCACCGGTAAAGCCAATATAATGTTTATTCACTCACTGATGTATGGGTGTGCTGGAATTTGAATGCAGTGCATTTTTCAATTGCTGCCTATATGGTTCCTCATCATCATTGTCCTGCTGCAAACCACTGTGTGCTTTAAACACCTTTGTCATCCTTATGACATAATCTTCGAATGGCTCAAAATCTTTTTGTTTTACTTTTCCAATTTCACAATAATCTGCTCTCTTCTTAAATTTAGTTTTGATTCGTCCACATACAGCTGTCACATGAGTGTTCAGATCTGCACTATCAGGTGTCAGGACTTGAGGGGGGTCATTTGTGTCCATAGGTATCCAATCACCCCTCACTGTTGCCCAATGTTTTTGTAGGGCTGTCATCAATGCCTGCTGTGTTTTGATACCATTTAAATGATATGAATTTTGAAGGAGCTTCAAATCATTAATAAAAGCCTCGACATCTTCCTCAGGAGGGGTCAGGCTTTCGCATGCCTTTTTCACATCCTCCTGCGTCCAGGTGCGATATACCAACATTATTGGGTCATTACCTGCACCTGTCTGTGGATTTGCTACTTCAATTAGAGGACATATCTCTGCTCCGACAAGATTCATTTGTGGTTTCTGCTTTTGTTTGTTTGGTGCTCCCTAAGAAGACAGAGTGGGATGTAAAACTTTACCATCCCTCAACGTTGTTGGAGGGGTCAGAGAAGGGGGCTCTTCAGTGTAGTGTTGTAACACAAGTGGTGATCTGTCATCTGTTATCTGATGAGAATATGGAGGTGGGGAAGGCAGAGCAGGCGCACTTGCTGCAGCTCCAGTATTATCTGCAGTTGGATAGAGAGCTGCATCTGGATTATTTGAGGGGGGTCTTTGGATTCACCCTGGTGTCTCATTATCAGTTTCGTTTTTATTATAAAAAATGTCTTTAATTTTATCTTGTTCCTGACTCAGCTTATCTCTAGCCTTATTTTCAGCCTCCCGTTGCCTGCAGGCTTCATTCTTCCACTTCTGTGCATCCTCTAACCCACATTTTTTTTTTTTTTTTTTGCAGAATCTTTCCTCTTTATATTATCAACTAATTCTGTTGTTGCATCTGGCTGTAATTTCCCCGAGAAGTTAAATTGCTTTCGCCACATTTTTAACCCTGGATATTTAATCTCCATGTACCAAAAATCATTAGACTGTGGCTGTGTGTCGTGTTGGCTGTGGGAACAACAACAATTACCCATTTTAGCAATTCGTGGGGTTATCTCATAGGGAGATCTAACGAATGGGTTGTTGTTCTCTTTTCACTGTTTGGTCGTTGATCAGCCTGAAAAGTGTCACCGCTTCAATCTCAGAGGTGGGTGACCTTGCTTAAGTATTCTTTCCAGGTTCGTGAGCTCCCAAAGAGGTGTGGTACGTATAGAGTGTTCACAACTTACTTCGCAGATCAGTGGCTTCGTTTTTGTCTGTTGGTTAGACAGATGTCAGGCCACCCGCGATTCGGTTGCGGACACACTCAGTCATGCAAACACATTCACACAAACACATTCACACCGCCACACTTCAGCTGTTACCACGTTTTAACTCCGCTGTTATCACGTTTCTGCTCCAACCGTTTTTTAATATTTCTCGTGGACAATATTAATGCATTTATCCCAGAATTTTACAGCCCGCCCACTGAAGGTTTTACCGACGCGACACTGTACAGATTTTATGCGCAAGTGACAAGTGGTCTTGTCGTCGATCTTTTTTTTTCTCCCACAATTTTATACCTTACAGCCTGACTTTTACCTCACATCTTACACCTTGCAGCTTATAGTCAGGAGACAAACCTAAAGACATTACGGGGTTTTTCTCCACGGTGACTCCCAGCCACACGCCACACGTGCACCAAGAAAAACAGTTCTCACCCGTGGTCGATCTCTGTCGCTGAAATTCGAATGCCTTCACCCCGGTAAGTGCCGACCCATCAGGGAGGAGTCTGCCCCCAGAAAGGGTCTCTCCAGCTGGATATAGTCCCGGCTGCGGTCTGTAATGGGGTCCCCTGTCACGGGCTGACGACTCCCAGGTCTATTGGCATCTGGCTCTGAAGGACATGAAATGTCAGAGTTGAACCTGGTAAAAGAAACAGCTCAAATTATTACAGAGAATGACCACACGGGAAACACTGAATTTCTTTCCTGATCAGGAGAGAGCCGGCGGGCATGACCTCTCGCCAGTCAGCTCTGAAGGACCCGCCCACTCACCTCCTGCATTTATTGAAGCAAAATTGCTTACAGGCATATGCAGAAAACAATACACAACATATTGGAGTCGCACAGTCTGTTCTCACATTGATATGAAATTATTTTGACTTTCCACTTTGGAGTCTCACAATCTGTTCTCAGACAGAAACAAAACAAGACCATCCCTGAGCTGGTGTGCAGGCCACAACGTTCCTGCTCAAGGCCGATCTGTTAATTAGAATGTACATCTGTGCTCACTTAAACAAGACTTATGCTCTCACACTCCTCAAGTCAGCAAAAGGTCATTTTACAGTGTGAGTAGTTCAGTGGTTAACTTGGAAAGTGATATTAAGTAAAATCACATATATATGAAAGACAGAATCAAAGACAGAATCAAAGACATTAATAATTGATAAGTATATTTACAATTCTTTAGAATTCTTTTGACAGTAAGGTTCTTGTTATTCTCAGCCTGCAGTTTGTTAAACAGTTTGGCTGACATGAGTGTGACATCAGCAGCGGGGTCGATGAGGGCTTCCTGCTGGAAGGAATTTTCAAGTGTTACAGTCATGTATAGCTTTCCTGTGGTGTCATTTTCTGAAAGGTTGCACAAAAACTTTGGTTTCAAGCGACCACTTGACAGGGACAGGAGCTTGCCACCAGTTAGTGAGCCGAAATATCGTTTACTCTTTCAAGGCGGGCTGTGGCAAAATATTCAGGCTATGATGATACAACTCAGTGTAGTGCCAAAAGATGGGTCATGGCATAACCTGGCCCCACTCTATACTGAGGTGTTGCAGACCAGGGACGATGGGAGACGGTTCTGGATAATTTGTGACTCACTTATGCAAATCCGAGACAACGAGAATCCCTATCAGCTCCTTGCATTAAAGGACAGCGCAATCCCTGAAGGGCCACTCCCCAGACCAGTGCACATGGTAGTCACTTCCTGGAAGGGGGTGTGGAGAGGGCTAGGCCCTAACCTTAGATACCATCTCCTATATTTAAGGCCCTCCTCAAAGGACGAGTCACCAGTACATCAGAAGGAGGCAAAAGGGAACCACCAGCCTTAATCACCTACATAATGGGGACAAAGGAGAAGAGGAGAGCCAAACGCAATAAGAAGAAACTAAGGTCATAAGAGGACAACCAAGTTTGGTGAAGCTTGAATGAATGGAGATGGAGAGACCATTGTTAACACCCCAACATTGGAGGAGGACCCCAGGACCGCCTCCATGACCAAACCTCCATGATTTTTGAGAAGAAGATGTTGAAGAGCAGCAGCAACCACCATGAGAACGGTAATGGACCAGATCACATATTTTTGGTTTATGCTTGATGATCAAGATTATCAATCAATCAATCAATTTTTTTTTTATATAGCGCCAAATCACAACAAACAGTTGCCCCAAGGCGCTTTATATTGTAAGGCAAGGCCATACAATAATGATGTAAAACCCCAACGGTCAAAACGACCCCCTGTGAGCAAGCACTTGGCTACAGTGGGAAGGAAAAACTCCCTTTTAACAGGAAGAAACCTCCAGCAGAACCAGGCTCAGGGAGGGGCAGTCTTCTGCTGGGACTGGTTGGGGCTGAGGGAGAGAACCAGGAAAAAGACATGCTGTGGAGGGGAGCAGAGATCGATCACTAATGATTAAATGCAGAGTGGTGCATACAGAGCAAAAAGAGAAAGAAACAGTGCATCATGGGAACCCCCCAGCAGTCTACGTCTATAGCAGCATAACTAAGGGATGGTTCAGGGTCACCTGATCCAGCCCTAACTATAAGCTTTAGCAAAAAGGAAAGTTTTAAGCCTAATCTTAAAAGTAGAGAGGGTGTCTGTCTCCCTGATCTGAATTGGGAGCTGGTTCCACAGGAGAGGAGCCTGAAAGCTGAAGGCTCTGCCTCCCATTCTACTCTTACAAACCCTAGGAACTACAAGTAAGCCTGCAGTCTGAGAGCGAAGCGCTCTATTGGGGTGATATGGTACTACGAGGTCCCTAAGATAAGATGGGACCTGATTATTCAAAACCTTATAAGTAAGAAGAAGAATTTTAAATTCTATTCTAGAATTAACAGGAAGCCAATGAAGAGAGGCCAATATGGGTGAGATATGCTCTCTCCTTCTAGTCCCCGTCAGCACTCTAGCTGCAGCATTTTGAATTAACTGAAGGCTTTTTAGGGAACTTTTAGGACAACCTGATAATAATGAATTACAATAGTCCAGCCTAGAGGAAATAAATGCATGAATTAGTTTTTCAGCATCACTCTGAGACAAGACCTTTCTGATTTTAGAGATATTGCGTAAATGCAAAAAAGCAGTCCTACATATTTGTTTAATATGCGCTTTGAATGACATATCCTGATCAAAAATGACTCCAAGATTTCTCACAGTATTACTAGAGGTCAGGGTAATGCCATCCACAGTAAGGATCTGGTTAGACACCATGTTTCTAAGATTTGTGGGGCCAAGTACAATAACTTCAGTTTTATCTGAGTTTAAAAGCAGGAAATTAGAGGTCATCCATGTCTTTATGTCTGTAAGACAATCCTGCAGTTTAGCTAATTGGTGTGTGTCGTCTGGCTTCATGGATAGATAAAGCTGGGTATCATCTGCGTAACAATGAAAATTTAAGCAATACCGTCTAATAATACTGCCTAAGGGAAGCATATATAAAGTGAATAAAATTGGTCCTAGCACAGAACCTTGTGGAACTCCATAATTAACTTTAGTCTGTGAAGAAGATTCCCCATTTACATGAACAAATTGTAATCTATTAGACAAATATGATTCAAACCACCGCAGCACAGTGCCTTTAATACCTATGGTATGCTCTAATCTCTGTAATAAAATTTTATGGTCAACAGTATCAAAAGCAGCACTGAGGTCTAACAGAACAAGCACAGAGATGAGTCCACTGTCCGAGGCCATAAGAAGATCATTTGTAACCTTCACTAATGCTGTTTCTGTACTATGATGAATTCTAAAACCTGACTGAAACTCTTCAAATAGACCATTCCTCTGCAGATGATCAGTTAGCTGTTTTACAACTACCCTTTCAAGAATTTTTGAGAGAAAAGGAAGGTTGGAGATTGGCCTATAATTAGCTAAGATAGCTGGGTCAAGTGATGGCTTTTTAAGTAATGGTTTAATTACTGCCACCTTAAAAGCCTGTGGTACATAGCCAACTAACAAAGATAGATTGATCATATTTAAGATCGAAGCATTAAATAATGGTAGGGCTTCCTTGAGCAGCCTGGTAGGAATGGGGTCTAATAAACATGTTGATGGTTTGGATGAAGTAACTAATGAAAATAACTCAGACAGAACAATCGAAGAGAAAGAGTCTAACCAAATACCGGCATCACTGAAAGCAGCCAAAGATAACGATACGTCTTTGGGATGGTTATGAGTAATTTTTTCTCTAATAGTTAAAATTTTGTTAGCAAAGAAAGTCATGAACTCATTACTAGTTAAAGTTAATGGAATACTCAGCTCAATAGAGCTCTGACTCTTTGTCAGCCTGGCTACAGTGCTGAAAAGAAACCTGGGGTTGTTCTTATTTTCTTCAATTAGTGATGAGTAGAAAGATGTCCTAGCTTTACGGAGGGCTTTTTTATAGAGCAACAGACTCTTTTTCCAGGCTAAGTGAAGATCTTCTAAATTAGTGAGACGCCATTTCCTCTCCAACTTACGGGTTATCTGCTTTAAGCTACGAGTTTGAGAGTTATACCATGGAGTCAGACACTTCTGATTTAAAGCTCTCTTTTTCAGAGGAGCTAGAGCATCCAAAGTTGTCTTCAATGAGGATGTAAAACTATTGATGAGATACTCTATCTCCCTTACAGAGTTTAGGTAGCTACTCTGCACTGTGTTGGTATATGGCATTAGAGAACATAAAGAAGGAATCATATCCTTAAACCTAGTTACAGCGCTTTCTGAAAGACTTCTAGTGTAATGAAACTTATTCCCCACTGCTGGGTAGTCCATCAGAGTAAATGTAAATGTTATTAAAAAATGATCAGACAGAAGGGAGTTTTCAGGGAATACTGTTAAGTCTTCTATTTCCATACCATAAGTCAGAACAAGATCTAAGATATGATTAAAGTGGTGGGTGGACTCATTTACTTTTTGAGCAAAGCCAATAGAGTCTAATAATAGATTAAATGCAGTGTTGAGGCTGTCATTCTCAGCATCTGTGTGGATGTTAAAATCGCCCACTATAATTATCTTATCTGAGCTAAGCACTAAGTCAGACAAAAGGTCTGAAAATTCACAGAGAAACTCACAGTAACGACCAGGTGGACGATAGATAATAACAAATAAAACTGGTTTTTGGGACTTCCAATTTGGATGGACAAGACTAAGAGACAAGCTTTCAAATGAATTAAAGCTCTGTCTGGGTTTTTGATTAATTAATAAGCTGGAATGGAAGATTGCTGCTAATCCACCGCCCCGGCCCGTGCTACGAGCATTCTGACAGTTAGTGTGACTCGGGGGTGTTGACTCATTTAAACTAACATATTCATCCTGCTGTAACCAGGTTTCTGTTAGGCAGAATAAATCAATATGTTGATCAATTATTATATCATTTACCAACAGGGACTTAGAAGAGAGAGACCTAATGTTTAATAGACCACATTTAACTGTTTTAGTCTGTGGTGCAGTTGAAGGTGCTATATTATTTTTTCTTTTTGAATTTTTATGCTTAAATAGATTTTTGCTGGTTATTGGTGGTCTGGGAGCAGGAACCGTCTCTACGGGGATGGGGTAATGAGGGGATGGCAGGGGGAGAGAAGCTGCAGAGAGGTGTGTAAGACTACAACTCTGCTTCCTGATCCCAACCCTGGATAGTCACGGTTTGGAGGATTTAAGAAAATTAGCCAGATTTCTAGAAATGAGAGCTGCTCCATCCAAAGTGGGATGGATGCCGTCTCTCCTAACAAGACCAGGTTTTCCCCAGAAGATTTGCCAATTATCTATGAAGCACACCTCATTTTTTGGACACCACTCAGACAGCCAGCAATTCAAGGAGAACATGCGGCTAAACATGTCACTCCCGGTCTGATTGGGGAGGGGCCCAGAGAAAACTACAGAGTCCGACATTGTTTTTGCAAAGTTACACACCGATTTAATGTTAATTTTAGTGACCTCCGATTGGCGTAACCGGGTGTCATTACTGCCGACGTGAATTACAATCTTACCAAATTTACGCTTAGCCTTAGCCAGCAGTTTCAAATTTCCTTCAATGTCGCCTGCTCTGGCCCCCGGAAGACAATTGACTATGGTTGCTGGTGTCGCTAACTTCACATTTCTCAAAACAGAGTCGCCAATAACCAGAGTTTGATCCTCGGCGGGTGTGTCGTCGAGTGGGGAAAAACGGTTAGAGATGTGAACGGGTTGGCGGTGTACACAGGGCTTCTGTTTAGAACTACACTTCCTCCTCACAGTCACCCAGTCAGCCTGCTTTCCCGGCTGCTCGGGATCTGCCAGGGGGTAACTAACGGCGGCTAAGCTACCTTGGTCCGCACCGACTACAGGGGCCTGGCTAGCTGTAGAATTTTCCACGGTGCGGAGCCGAGTCTCCAATTCGCCCAGCCTGGCCTCCAAAGCTACGAATAAGCTACAGTTATTACAAGTACCGTTACTGCTAAAGGAGGCCGAGGAATAACTAAACATTTCACACCCAGAGCAGAAAAGTGCGGGAGAGACAGGAGAAGCCGCCATGCTAAATCGGCTAAGAGCTAGTAGCTATGCTAAGCTAGCGGATTCCTAAAAACACGCAAAGTGAATAATGTGTAAATAATTTAGAGGTGATTCAGCAGAAGGAGTGCTTTAGTTAAGGCACGTAAAGATTACACTGGGAAACAAATCGTAATCTAGATAACTAGATCAATCTAACTGCGCAGATTAAACAGCTAACAGATACAGAAAAACACCGCTGTGCTCCAGAACAGGAAGTGATACAATACCGCAGTGACAGACAAATGATGCGTCTGATGCGTAGATGATCCAAGATGGCGCAGATGTATGTGGCTGACCGCCTGCTAACGAGTCTTTCATTGGATTCAGGTGTGTTGGAGCAGGGAGACAACTAAGAGTGTCAGGAAGGTAGATCTCGAGGACTGAACTTGGTCACCCCTGCTCTAGAGACATTCTAACTGATTTAGTTAAACTGTAAGTATATTTGGAGTGAAATCAAATTTGAAAATAGCTAGTCACGCTCTTGAATCATAGGTAGGTGGCACAGTCTCTAAAGAAATTCTCTGAATCGATGTCAAGAGAAGAAGCAGTGTGTGGCCTGAGAATGCAGCCGTACACATGCAGCCGTAAATGAATAGCCTCCGGCTCTGCAGACACATACTATTGCCTCTAGTGCAAACAAGGGAGCAGGTGAAGGGACTTCTACCAGGAAGATAAAGATGTAATTTCAGCAAGGCATTGATTCCAAAAACACAGACAAGGAAACACTCATCTGGTTTCAGAGAATGAAAATAAAACTGCATAAATGGTCCAGCCAATCCGGTGACTTGAATCAAATAAAAATCTATGGAAAAAAACTAAAGATCAGAGTTCATTGAAGAGGTCCATGGAAACCTTCAAGAATTGAAGACTGGAAGAATAGAACAAAATCACACCTGATCAATGCATGTGACTACTTTCTCCGTACAGGAGGCTTCTTAAAGCTGCATTACCAACAAAGGCTTTTGTACAAAGTATTAAATGCATTTCAGTGTGTTCAATACTTTTTCCCTGTGTCATTCCATTTCATGACACATAATTTATGTTCGTATTTGTTTTGGTTTCGTTGTATATTTGGGTTATTTGGGTTGTTCCAGACATCTGGTGAAAATGTCATGTCAAGCACCTTGAGAAATATATTTACTAAGAAAAATGGCGACATGTTCAATACTTATTTTATGTATGTGTATACACACACACACACACACACACACACACACACACACATATATATATATATAGCCACAATCCAGGATGAGACAGAAAAATCTTGAGATCAGCTAGATCATAGAAGACCAAGCCCCTCCATGGGATGCGTCATTGACATATAATGTGGCTGACATCAAGAAGAGCAACCAGTGGCTAGAAAAGGCTGGAATAAAGGACAACACAGAGGCTCTGATCGTGGAAGCACAAGAACAAGCCCTAAGCACTAGATCCATAGAGGCAGGAATCCATCACAGCCAACAGGCCCCAAGTTGCAGGCTCTGCAAATGTGCCCCAGAGACAGTCCAGCACATAGTAGCAGGACGCAAGATGCAAGCTGGGACAGCATACACTGAGAGGCACAACCAAGTTTTGGGAATCGTGTACAGGAACATCTGTGCCGCATATGGATTAGAAGTCCCCAAGTCCCCATGGGAAATGCCACCAAGGGTGGTTGAGAATGACAGCGCTAAAGTCCCATTGGACTTCAACTTCCAGACAGACAAGCCAAAGTTTGCAAACCAATCAGACATGGTGGTTGACAAGGGAAAGAAGACTGCAGTTGTGATCATTGTGGCAATCCCATCTGACAGCAATATCAGAAAGAAGGAGCATAAGAAAACAGAGAAGTACCAAGGGCTGAAGGAGTAGCTGGAGCAGGAAATTCTTTGCGGAGAGCTGGATGAACTTTGTCCCCGGATTCAAGTTGTACAATGACTTCATGAAGGCTTGGATCTGCTCTTTGCTTCTCTTTAAGATTTAACTGTGATAAAGAAGAAATTACCGGCAGAGCAAGGTCTGATTCTTCACTATAGATGTCTGGAACAGCATCGGCAGTAACAGTAAGGGAGTCTATGAGAGTGATAGGCCATTGGTTGAACTCAAGCTGATTACCAGTTTGAACCAAGGCACTTTGACAAATGGCATCAACTACATTAGCAGAAACATAGCTGTTGTCACTCGAATCATTAAGATGTTGTTCTGTGAAATTATGGATGAGATCAGATTCTTTTTCTGAATGGGGAGGTTTCTGGAAGACTGTTATGTGGCCTTCGGGATAGAGCGTCAGCATCAATGTTTTGTTTGCCAGTTCTGTATTGGAGTTTGAATGAGTAAATGGATAATGCTGTGAGCCATCAGTGACTTGTGGCATCCAGCTTTGCAGATGTCAAAATGTAAGTGAGGGGGTTACTGCCAGTGATTACTGTGAAATTTGCTCCATAGAGGTAGTCATGGAATTTCTTGGACACACTCCACTTTAATGCCAAGAATTCCAACTTGTGTGCTGGATATTGAGATTCACTCTGGGACAGTCCACGACTGGCATATGTGATAACCCGAAGTTTCCCATCCTGCTCCTGATACAAGGCTGCACCCAAGCCAGTGGTGCTTGCATCTGTATGTAAGATGTAGGGTTCTTTGGGATTAGGAAAGCCAAGGACAGGTGCGGAGGTAAATTTGTCTACAAGAGCATCGAAAGCCATTTGACATGAAGGTGTCGAACGGTCACCAAAGCTCTGTTTTGGGTCATAGTACTGATCTTTGAATGGTTTTCTGCAGGATTTTTGAAGAGGGCCATATCCACGTGTAAGTTTTAAGAGGTTTGACTATTGCTGCATAATGCTTGATGAAACTGCGATAGTAACCAGAGAACCCAAGAAATGATTTAAGTTCTTTCAAGGTTTTTGGAATTGGCCAGGTTTTAAGTGCACTTATCTTGTCTGGGTCAGTTTCAACTCCACGCTCCTGTTATGTGTCGGACGCAGCCCGGAGAACCGACCAGCGTTTGAAGGACCCAGTATAAAAGAAGAAGAGCACGGTACAAAGGATAACAGAGTTTAATAAACATAACAGTGATGTGAAAAAATCTGGCAAATACACACTGTGTACTCCAGTCTTAAATGCCACCATGTTCCAATCCATTGTAGATGCACCACAGCTGTGAGTCCTGACGAGCCGCAGGTGATCAGCCTCAGGTGATCAGGGTGAGGTCCTGATAAACTCAGCTACACAGCCACTCAGTCCCAAATGCAAGCCACCTGGAAGGAAAAACAAAAGACAGGACAGAAAACAGAAACAAAAGGCAGCCAGGCCCCCCCAGCCACACAACAGCACCCCACCCTCACGGGAAGCCTCCCGGCGACCACACAAAACCCGGCCCAGGAGAAACACCCCCCTCCAGGGACCATGGCTGGAAACCGTATCCGCATTCATCTTCCAACAGAATCTTCATCTAACAGAACGGTTGATGTCTTCTCCTCTGGCTGCATCTTTGCCCTTGTTTCTATCAGTCAATTAGCACAGGTGTGGCCAGGAGTTCTTGAACCTGTGCGGTCAGCCTTTGTCCAACCATGTTCACAGTCTGATTAGTCATAAAACAAAAAAGACAAACATAAACAACCAAACCACCACCCCCTCCCCAGGGGACCGTTCCATCAAACCCCGGGAAGGGGAGAAAAGAAAAACCCAAACTTAAGCTTGCAAATAAAAATGCTAACACCCCCCCCCCCCCTCCCCAGAGGACCGTTCCATCAAACCCCGGGAAGGGGAGAAAAGAAAAACCCAAACTTAAGCTAACAAATAAAAACACTAACACCCCCCCCTCCCCAGAGGACCGTTCCATCAAACCCCGGAAGGGGAGAAAAGAAAAACAACCCAAACTTAAGCTAACAAATAAAAACACTAACACCCCCCCCCCCAAACGACATGTAGGGACCAACACCCCCCAGAGGACATCCCGCCAGCTCCAGGAGTAATAACCACAGCCGAGGTCCCTCTGGGATCCAATGTCACCCACGGGGACTCCCAGCGCCTCCCAGAGGACCATTCCATCAACCCCAGGAGACGCCTCCCCTCATGACCAAAGGACCCAGCCCCGGCCGTCTATGGCTAGATGGACCCACAGCCCTTTCCCCCTCAGAGGACACCACAGTCAAACCCTGAGGGCGGAAACTGGGGGGAAAACAAAAGGAGAAAAAAAGCATACAAACAAAACAACCCCAACCCCACCCCCTTGGCGCAGTGGAAACTGGAAACACGTCCAGTGTCACCAACCGTGACTATACCCCAGAAGCCAACCGGGAGGAGTGGAACAGCGGTTATGGCAGACGGCACAAAACGGCGCCACTCCTCCGACTTCCAAACCAGCCACCAGCTGCGGGTATATCCCACTGCCCCAAACCTCAGCCACACCGATGGCAGACGGCTCAAAGGCGCGCTGAAGCCGGAGGTGGAACAGGGAATCAACAAACAAAACCCCCCCCCCCCCCCCAAGGTGCAGAGGTTACCTGGGAAACGCCCAGCATAACCAAACTGCACCACTCCAGCAACGCCGACACTACGGCTCACACGGCTGGAGCCAGAGGAGAAGAGAGGGAACAAAAAGAAAATACCCCCAAACCCCCCCCTCCCCTCCCGGGTGCAGAGGTTACCTGGGAAACGCCCAGCATAACCAAACTGCACCACTCCAGCAACGCCGACTCTATGGCTCACCCGGCTGGAGTCAGAGGAGAAGAGAGGGCATAACAAAAAACAAACAAAAAAAAAGAAAAAAGAAAAAACAACCCAATTACCCCCCATCACCCCCCAGGGGACCGTCCCATCAAACCCTGGGAGGTGAAACTAAAAGAAATAAAAAGAAAGACTAACAGACTAACATAAAGTTGCTTGGGTCCTTTTTGTGCTCCAAACAGACTGCAGGGACACGACCCCAGACACTAATAGTGGAAAACAAAAAATAAAATCCCACACAAAATGAACTAACACAAAACAAATAAGTGATTTATACCGTCAAGCTCAAACAAATGGAACACACCTGTTCCAACTTAAGAGCTTGACGGTAATGTGACTCAGTCACCAACAGAGGGAGCCAGAGTGCTAAAAATGAAAAACCCCCTTTGGTGACAGAAAATAATTCATGCTGCTTTTCCTGTGAGCAACACACAACCAAAAATGTGATTCAACTAAATAACACCGGAACTGACACAACAGACGCAGTAGCTATCATTACCCGGGGAAACGGGGCTACGACTGTAACACAGGAAGCACCGCGACCCGTGCCACAGAGCTCCACCGTGCGCGTTCACCCATTACAGACCCACTCCTGCAGCTCCCGTTCAAACTTCTTATCCGGTCGAAGTGCGACGCGAAGCCGTCGCCAGTCACACTCCACCACGACCCACGGATAAGGCACAAACACAGGAACACGGCTGCACGAGCGCTCAAATCAGTATTCAGTAATGGGTTCTCCAACGCGCACCATCCGGGCGGAGAGCACCCGCAACTGATCCGGATAACTTCTGAACGTCTGCTGCCGCCTTCCTGGCGCGTTACTGTCTCTGCTACCGCTGGGTCCGTGATGTTTGGCCAGAGACTACTGTTATGTGTCGGACGCAGCCCGGAGAACCGACCAGCGTTTGAAGGACCCAGTATAAAATAAGCAGAGCATGGTACAAAGGATAACAGAGTTTAATAAACATAACAGTGATGTGAAAAAATATAAAAGTGCGCAGTCTGGCGTGGTGGATTGCGGTGCACTCCCAGCAGCGCTAACGGTCTGGAGCCAGAACCAATTCGGACCCAAGGACCCCGCCGACACCCCCCAGGTGGCCGCGACAAACCGAGTCCGTGAAAGAAGGAATCATTATGTGAGTCCACACTCAACACACAGAGAGAACACTCAAAGGTGCACAAACAGCAAACACTTCCTGGCTTAATTGCAAATCAGCTTCCCACCCTGCAGGCATGGAACATCCAGTTCACAAAACTCCACTGCAGAGGAAGCTGATTACACGACCAACATACAGCTCAATATAATAAGGTGTGAGGGACACCACATTTACTGACTGTATAAATGTTAGTCACAAAATCTAACGTACCTCAGGAAGTGTGCTGACGAGCGTGAGACCTCACCCCCTCCTCTTTCACAGACCATGCATCAAACCTGGACGTTCTCTGCATCCACTGATGATGAGATGGCTCCCGAGACGACGATCTCACCCGTCTGGTCACAAGGTCGAGTCTCTGGCAAATACACACTGTGTACTCCAGTCTTAAATGCCACCATGTTCCAATCCATTGTAGATGCACCACAGCTGTGAGTCCTGACAAGCCGCAGGTGATCAGCCTCAGGTGATCAGGGTGAGGTCCTGATAAACTCAGCTACACAGCCACTCAGTCCCAAATGCAAGCCATCTGGAAGGAAAAACAAAAGACAGGACAGAAAACAGAAACAAAAGGCAGCCAGGCCCCCCCAGCCACACAACAGCTCCGAAACAACATGACCGAGGTATCGCACTGAGCACTGGAAAAATTTGCATTTCTCAGGAGATAATTTGAGATTATACTCCTTCAGATGGTTCAAGACTCTGAGCAACTTCATGCTCTTCAAGACTATCAGAAAAATGATCAGAAAAGACAAGTACTTCTTTCAAGTTAAGATCGCCTATACACCTCTCCATTACTCGCTGGAATGTACTTGGTGCATTAGTAACGCCCTGTGGCATTCGGTTGAACTCCCAAAAGCCTAGGGGTGTTACAAAAGCTGTTTTCGGTTTGTCATTTTCATGCATTTCGATCTGATAGTACCCCGACTTTAAGTCAAGAACGGAGAACCATTTTGAACCAGTTAAAGTGCAGAAAGTTTCTTCAAGGTTAGGAAGTGCGTATGCATCCTTGATTGTTGCTGATTACGTTTTCTGTAGTCTATACACAATCGGATGTCATTATTTTTCTTTTGAACAAGGACAATTGGTGACAAGAAAGGGGATTCAGACTCCCTGATGACTCCAGCTGCCAGCAATTCTTGGAGATGTCTACGAACAGCTTCAACATCGTTCGGGTGTATTGGTCTGGCACGATGTTTAAAAGGAGTTTCATCATGAAGCTTTATGTAATGTTTCACTTTATTCATACAGCCAAAATCAAGGTCATGAAGAGAAAAGACTTCAGGAATCTCACGAAGCTTGTTGACAATACGCTCTTTCCATTCTTGTGGGAGATCAGAATCTCCAAAGTTGATCTTAAAATCACTGTTTTCTCTATGTGTAACTGGAGATGTGACGATCTGCTGCGATATAACAGTTTGACAAGCTGCAACTTCCGCAACAACAGTAAGAGGAGGAAGCGAAATGTCTTGCTCATTCTCACTGGAAAGAACAACAGCCACTTTGTAGGGTGACTCAGAAGGTAAAGTAATCAAGCAATTTTTGACAATCAGTCCACCAGGAAAAGAAGATTTGGGATGTTCAAGAATGGCCCATTTGCATGGAAAAGGACAAGTAATTCGCAAAAACCCACTGAAAGTGGCAGTTTGGCCTGCTGGAATGAGCAAAGGAACTTTACTAGAAGTGTGCACAACACCAATGTTACCAGCTTCATTCTTTTGATGCTGCAAATGAAGTATTTTTAACACTGCTTTGTAACCATGAGACTGGGGTTCAAAATTAGAGTGACACTGGTCAAAAACCGGTCATACATAACTTCAAGAGTATTCATCCCAATCAAAACAGACTGTACAGAAGATTGTGGCTCTGGAACAACAAGAGCAAGAGTAGGGATTTCAACTTCAGAACCAAGAAAGTCTTTGTGGAACTTGACATTTATCTCAACGTAACCCAAATATGGGACAGGTTGTCCGGCTGCACCTTCAATTTGTAAGAGATTTTCCAAAGCGTGAACTTGTTGATCTGCCAGGTACTGATTGTAAAATGAAACAGGTATTGTAGTGACCTGTGATCCAGTATCCATAAGACAAATACATTCTGTTCCAGCTATAGTCACAACTGCTGTACATCTTAAGCCAACTAAGCCTTTTTGTTGGGAAAGTGTAGGAACACGGACCCACAACAGGGGGCGCAAATGAACGGACAATGGAGTAAGTCAAAATAACAAGCTTTACTGTTGTGAATGTGCACAACGAATACAACCAATCACAGCAATGGACAACAGTCAATTCACAAAAGTGTCGTGTGGGCAGGCTCGAAGATAGGAGACGCCTCTCCAAGGTAAGACCGGAACCACACGGCTTCCTCCGCCACAGGACCCCGGGAATACTGGAGCCGCCAAGTCCCGAACTCCCAGGTGGCCACTGCCTCCGCGTGTCGGACCTGGTACTGCTGGCGAGGAACAAAGGACAGTTAGATGGGGGCGCGTTTGCACCCAGGACTCCGAACAGCAGGGAAGTTACCTCCACCTCTCGTTGGAACAGTAATCCACAAACTAAGCACAAATCCAAAAAGATACACTCCGTAGCTTTGATACGTTACCTCTCTGGTAGAAACGATATCTCGGCGATGAGGTGGAGATGCCGTCCTGCTGATATACCCCAGTGATAATTGCCGTCAGCTGTCTCAGGTGATGGGTGACAGCTGTTACCGAGGCTGCTCCTGTGGGGCGGCGGCGCCCTCTGGTGCCTGGAGCCCGCACTCCAGGCAGGGCGCCCTCTGGTGGTGGTGGGCCAGCAGTACCTCCTCTTCAGCGGCCCACACAACACTTTTGGCATGATAGCCATCTTTGTAGGAGAATGGTTTGCACAGTTCAGCTGGACAGATTCAATTGTTGTTTCTTTAGTGGGACATTGCTGGTCCTCACCAGTTCCGGTCTGCCCCACAACGGGAACTGGCATTAGTTTAAAGGCAGTCGGGTTGGAGGAGTCTGACTCTGCCATTGTTGCAGTTTTTCATTGAATTTCCTTCTTTGACTTGCAACTCTGCTTGGATCTGGGGGGTTTGAACATTGTGGCCGTGTGTGGCCATCCTCCCCACACCGGAAACAGTAACCTGGCTTAGGCAATGAAGATGACGGTTTTGCTGGGGATTTAGCAAATTTGTTTGATTTTGGCTTTTGATTGTGACCACTGGCATATCTGGACTAGCTAGACTGGGACTGATTTCCAGACTGCGCACTGGTGAGAGCAGCGATTTGTTTATGAATTTAGGCCATTTGCTTAGTGAGTTGCTGAGTAATTACTTTTAAAGCAGCACAACTATCTGATTCTCCTGTTACTTGTGAGTTAACTGTTACTCTGTATTTAGCAGCACCAAAGTGTTGTTTCATTCTTACAACTTTGGCGACTTTGCGGTCTTCGTCTGTCCTTAACAGAAGTAACAACTCTGCAAAAGAAGGTGGGTGTGATTTTTGCTGTGGTAACTGTAATTCTGATATTAATGCATTGTCCCAGCAGCCTCTGCAAAACTGGTTTAGTAAATGTTTGTTGATGTCTATTTCTTTGACTCCACCTCTCTTTATAGCAAGGTTCAAAGCAACTTGCAGGGAAAAAAGCAGTCCTAGTAACATCCCTGATGTGGAGGTCAAAAGACAATATGGGATCAAAAATTACCCCAAGGTTCCTCATTTTGTCCGTAAGATGTATGACACAGGAACCCAGGCTGAGCGCGAGCTGGTCAAACTGATGCCGATGTCTCGCTGGACCAAGAACCATCATTTCAGTCTTATCAAAGTTTAAAAGTAGGAAGTTACTAGACATCCAACTTCTCACTGATAGAAGACAGTCCTCCAGGGATTTTATGGGAGTGAGATTTCACGCAGTTATCGGCATGTACAACTGAGTATCAATCAATCAATCAACTTTTTTCTTGTATAGCGCCAAATCACAACAAACAGTTGCCCCAAGGCGCTCCACATTGCAAGGCAAGGCCATACAATAATTATGAAACACAGTCTACGTCTAAAGCAACATAACCAAGGGATGGTCCAGGGTCACCCGATCCAGCCCTAACTATAAGCCTGAGCGAAAAGGAAAGTTTTAAGCCTAATCTTAAAAGTAGAGAGGGTATCTGTCTCCCTGATCTGAATTGGGAGCTGGTTCCACAGGAGAGGAGCCTGAAAGCTGAAGGCTCTGCCTCCCATTCTACTCTTACAAACCCTAGGAACTACAAGTAAGCCCGCAGTCTGAGAGCGAAGCGCTCTAATGGGGTAATATGGTACTACGAGGTCCCTAAGATAAGATGGGACCTGATTATTCAAAACCTTATAAGTAAGAAGAAGAATTTTAAATTCTATTCTAGCATTAACAGGAAGCCAATGAAGGGAGGCCAACACGGGTGAGATATGCTCTCTCCTGCTAGTCCCCGTCAGTACTCTAGCTGCAGCATTCTGAACCAACTGAAGGCTTTTTAGGGAACTTTTAGGACAACCTGATAATAATGAATTACAATAGTCCAGCCTAGAGGAAATAAATGCATGAATTAGTTTTTCAGCATCACTCTGAGACAAGACCTTTCTGATTTTAGAAATATTGCGTAAATGCAAAAAGGCAGTCCTACATATTTGTTTAATATGCGCTTTGAATGACATATCCTGATCAAAAATAACTCCAAGATTTCTCACAGTATTACTAGAGATCAGGGAAATGCCATCCAGAGTAACGATCTGGTTAGACACCATGCTTCTAAGATTTGTGGGGCCAAGTACAATAACTTCAGTTTTATCTGAGTTTAAAAGCAGGAAATTAGAGGTCATCCATGTCTTTATGTCTGTAAGACAATCCTGCAGTTTAGCTAATTGGTGCGTATCCTCTGGCTTCATGGATAGATAAAGCTGGGTATCATCTGCGTAACAATGAAAATTTAAGCAATACCGTCTAATAATACTGCCCAAGGGAAGCATGTATAAAGTGAATAAAATTGGTCCTAGCACAGAACCTTGTGGAACTCCATAATTAACTTTAGTCTGTGAAGAAGATTCCCCATTTACATGAACAAACTGTAATCTATTAGACAAATATGATTCAAACCACCGCAGCGCAATGCCTTTAATACCTATAACATGCTCTAATCTCTGTAATAAAATTTTATGGTCAACAGTATCAAAAGCAGCACTGAGGTCCAACAGAACAAGCACAGAGATAAGTCCACTGTCCGAAGCCATAAGAAGATCATTTGTAACCTTCACTAATGCTGTTTCTGTACTATGATGAATTCTAAAACCTGACTGAAACTCTTCAAATAGACCATTCCTCTGCAGGTGATCAGTTAGCTGTTTTACAACTACCCTCTCAAGAATCTCTTGAGAGAAAAGGAAGGTTGGAGATTGGCCTATAATTAGCTAAGATAGCTGGGTCAAGTGATGGCTTTTTAAGTAATGGTTTAATTACTGCCACCTTAAAGGCCTGTGGTACATAACCAACTAACAAAGATAGATTGATCATATTTAAGATTGAAGCATTAAATAATGGTAGGACTTCCTTGAGCAGCCTGGCAGGAATGGGGTCTAATAAGCATGTTGATGGTTTGGATGAAGTAACTAATGAAAATAACTCAGACAGAACAATCGGAGAGAAAGAGTCTAACCAAATACCGGCAACACTGAAAGCAGCCAAAGATAACGATACATCTTTGGGATGGTCATGAGTAATTTTTTCTCTAATAGTCAAAATTTTGTTAGCAAAGAAAGTCATGAAGTCATTACTAGTTAAAGTTAATGGAATACTCAGCTCAATAGAGCTCTGACTCTTTGTCAGCCTGGCTACAGTGCTGAAAAGAAACCTGGGGTTGTTCTTATTTTCTTCAATTAGTGATGAGTAGAAAGATGTCCTAGCTTCACGAAGGGCTTTCTTATAGAGCAACAAACTCTTTTTCCAGGCTAAGTGAAGATCTTCTAAATTAGTGAGACGCCATTTCCTCTCCAACTTACGGGTTATCTGCTTTAAGCTACGAGTTTGTGAGTTATACCACGGAGTCAGACACTTCTGATTTAAAGCTCTCTTTTTCAGAGGAGCTACAGCATCCAAAGTTGTCTTCAATGAGGATGTAAAACTATTGACAAGATACTCTAACTCCCTTACAGAGTTTAGGTAGCTACTCTGCTCTGTGTTGGTATATGACATTAGAGAACATAAAGAAGGAATCATATCCTTAAACCTAGTTACAGCGCTTTCTGAAAGACTTCTAGTGTAATGAAACTTATTCCCCACTGCAGGGTAGTCCATCAGGGTAAATGTAAATGTTATTAAAAAATGATCAGACAAAAGGGAGTTTTCAGGGAATACTGTTAAGTCTTCTATTTCCATACCATAAGTCAGAACAAGATCTAAAATATGATTAAAGTGGTGGGTGGACTCATTTACTTTTTGAGCAAAGCCGATAGAGTCTAATAATAGATTAAATGCAGTGTTGAGGCTGTCATTCTCAGCATCTGTGTGGATGTTAAAATCGCCCACTATAATTATCTTATCTGAGCTAAGCACTAAGTCAGACAAAAGGTCTGAAAATTCACAGAGAAACTCACAGTAACGACCAGGTGGACGATAGATAATAACAAATAAAACTGGTTTTTGGGACTTCCAATTTGGATGGACAAGACTAAGAGACAAGCTTTCAAATGAATTAAAGCTCTGTCTAGGTTTTTGATTAATTAATAAGCTGGAATGAAAGATTGCTGCTAATCCTCCGCCCCGGCCCGTGCTACGAGCATTCTGACAGTTAGTGTGACTCGGGGGTGTTGACTCATTTAAACTAACATATTCATCCTGCTGTAACCAAGTTTCTGTTAGGCAGAATAAATCAATACGTTGATCAATTATTATATCATTTACCAACAGGGACTTAGAAGAAAGAGACCTAATGTTTAATAGACCACATTTAACTGTTTTAGTCTGTGGTGCAATTGAAGGTGCTATATTATTTTTTCTTTTTGAATTTTTATGCTTAAATAGATTTTTGCTAGTTATTGGTGGTCTGGGAGCAGGCACCGTCTCTACGGGGATGGGGTAATAGGGGGATGGCAGGGGGAGAGAAGCTGCAGAGAGGTGTATAAGACCACAGCTCTGCCTCCTGGTCCCAACGCTAGACAGTCACAGTTTGGAGGATCCCAAAAAATTGGCCAGATTTCTAGAACTGAGAGCTGCTCCCTCTAAAGTGGGATGGATGCCGTCTCTCCTAACAAGACCAGGTTTTCCCCAGAAGCTTTGCCAATTATCAATGAAGCCCACCTCATTTTTTGGACACCACTCAGACAGCCAGCAATTCAAGGAGAACATGCGGCTAAACATGTCACTCCCGGTCTGATTGGGGAGGGGCCCAGAGAAAACAACAGAGTCCGACATTGTTTTTGCAAAGTTACACACCGATTCAATGTTAATTTTAGTGACCTCCGATTGACGTAACCGAGTGTCATTACTGCCGACGTGAATTACAATCTTACCAAATTTACGCTTAGCCTTAGCCAGCAATTTCAAATGTCCTTCGATGTCGCCTGCTCTGGCCCCCGGAAGACAATTGACAATGGTTGCTGGTGTCGCTAACTTCACATTTCTCAAAACAGAGTCGCCAATAACCAGAGTTTGATCCTCGGCGAGTGTATCGTCGAGTGGGGAAAAACGGTTAGAGATGTGAACGGGTTGACGGTGTACACGGGGCTTCTGTTTAGGGCTACGCTTCCTCCTCACAGTCACCCAGTCAGCCTGCCTTCCCGACTGCACGGGGTCTGCCAGGGGGGAACTAACGGCGGCTAAGCTACCTTGGTCTGCACCGACTACAGGGGCCTGGCTAGCTGTAGAATTTTCCACGGTGCGGAGCCGAGGCTCCAATTCGCCCAGCCTGGCCTCCAAAGTTACGAATAAGCTGCACTTATTACAAGTACCGTTACTGCTAAAAGAGGCCGAGGAATAACTAAACATTTCACACCCAGAGCAGAAAAGTACGGGAGAGACAGGAGAAGCCGCCATGCTAAAACGGCTAAGAGCTAGTAGCTACGCTAAGCTAGCGGATTCCCAAACAGGGAATCCGACACTAGACAGGCTGTGGAGCAGCACAGGTAACGCACGACAACAGTGCTAAAATAAAATAAAAATCCACTAGACAGGCTGTGGAGCAGCACAGGTAACGCACAACAACAGTGCTAAAAAATAAAATAAAATAAAAATAAAAATCCACTGGACAGGCTGTGGAGCAGCACAGGCAACGCACGACAACAGTGCTAAAACAAAATAAAAATCCACTAGACAGGCTGTGGAGCAGCACAGGTAACGCACGACAACAGTGCTAAAAAATTAAATAAAAATAAAAATCCACTGGACAGGCTGTGGAGCAGCACAGGCAACGCACGACAACAGTGCTAAAACAAAATAAAAATCCACTGGACAGGCTGTGGAGCAGCACAGGTAACGCACGACAACAGTGCTAAATCAAAATCCACTGGACAGGCTGTGGAGCAGCACAGGTAACGCACGACAACAGTGCTAAAACAAAATAAAAATCCACTAGACAGGCTGTGGAGCAGCACAGGTAACGCACAACAACAGTGCTAAAAAATAAAATAAAATAAAAATAAAAATCCACTGGACAGGCTGTGGAGCAGCACAGGCAACGCACGACAACAGTGCTAAAACAAAATAAAAATCCACTAGACAGGCTGTGGAGCAGCACAGGCAACGCACGACAACAGCGCTAAACAAAAATCCACTGGACAGGCTGTGGAGCAGCACAGGCAACGCACGACAACAGCGCCAAAAAAAAATAAAATCAAAATCAAAATCCACTGGACAGGCTGTGGAGCAGCACAGGTAACGCACGACAACAGTGCTAAAAAATAAAATAAAAATCCACTGGACAGGCTGTGGAGCAGCACAGGTAACGCACGACAACAGTGCTAAAAAATAAAATAAAAATCCACTGGACAGGCTGTGGAGCAGCACAGGTAACGCACGACAACAGTGCTAAAAAATAAAATAAAAATCCACTGGACAGGCTGTGGAGCAGCACAGGTAACGCACGACAACAGTGCTAAAACAAATAAAATAAAATAAAAAAAAAAATAAAATAAAAAAATAAAAATCCACTGGACAGGCTGTGGAGCAGCACAGGTAACGCACGACAACAGTGCTAAAAAATAAAATAAAAATCCACTGGACAGGCTGTGGAGCAGCACAGGTAACGCACGACAACAGTGCTAAAAAATAAAATAAAAATCCACTGGACAGGCTGCGGAGCAGCACAGGTAACACACGACAACAGTGCTAAAAAAAAATAAAATAAAAATCAAAATCCACTGGACAGTCTGTGGAGCAGCACAGGTAACACACGACAACAGTGCTAAAAAAAAATAAAATAAAATAAAAATCCACTAGACAGTCTGTGGAGCAGCACAGGTAACACACGACAACAGTGCTAAAAAAAAATAAAATAAAAATCAAAATCCACTGGACAGTCTGTGGAGCAGCACAGGTAACGCACGACAACAGTGCTAAAAATAAAATAAAAATCCACTGGACAGGCTGTGGAGCAGCACAGGTAACACACGACAACAGTGGTAAAAAATAAAATAAAAATCCACTGGACAGGCTGTGGAGCAGCACAGGTAACACACGACAACAGTGCTAAAAAAAATAAAATAAAATAAAAATCCACTAGACAGGCTGTGGAGCAGCACAGGTAACACACGACAACAGTGCTAAAAAAAAATAAAATAAAAATCAAAATCCACTGGACAGTCTGTGGAGCAGCACAGGTAACGCACGACAACAGTGCCAAAAAATAAAATAAAAATCCACTGGACAGGCTGTGGAGCAGCACAGGTAACACACGACAACAGTGCCAAAAAACAAAACAAAAATCCACTGAACAGGCTGTGGAGCAGCACAGGTAACACACGACAACAGTGCTAAAAAATAAAATAAAAATCCACTGGACAGGCTGTGGAGCAGCACAGGTAACACACGACAACAGTGCCAAAAAATAAAATAAAAATCCACTGGACAGGCTGTGGAGCAGCACAGGTAACACACGACAACAGTGGTAAAAAATAAAATAAAAATCCACTGGACAGGCTGTGGAACAGCACAGGTAACGCACGACAACAGTGCTAAAATAAAATAAAAATCCACTGAACAGGCTGTGGAGCAGCACAGGTAACACACGACAACAGTGCCAAAAAATAAAATAAAAATCCACTGGACAGGCTGTGGAGCAGCACAGGTAACACACGACAACAGTGGTAAAAAATAAAATAAAAATCCACTGGACAGGCTGTGGAACAGCACAGGTAACGCACGACAACAGTGCTAAAATAAAATAAAAATCCACTGAACAGGCTGTGGAGCAGCACAGGTAACACACGACAACAGTGCTAAAAAATAAAATAAAAATCCACTGAACAGGCTGTGGAACAGCACAGGTAACACACGACAACAGTGCTAAAAAAAAATAAAATCAAAATCAAAATCCACTGGACAGTCTGTGGAGCAGCACAGGTAACGCACGACAACAGTGCCAAAAAATAAAATAAAAATCCACTGGACAGGCTGTGGAACAGCACAGGTAACGCACGACAACAGTGCTAAAATAAAATAAAAATCCACTGGACAGGCTGTGGAACAGCACAGGTAACGCACGACAACAGTGCTAAAATAAAATAAAAATCCACTGGACAGGCTGTGGAACAGCACAGGTAACACACGACAACAGTGCTAAAATAAAATAAAAATCCACTGGACAGGCTGTGGAACAGCACAGGTAACGCACAACAACAGTGCTAAAATAAAATAAAAATCCACTGGACAGGATGTGGAACAGCACAGGTAACGCACGACAACAGTGCTAAAATAAAATAAAAATCCACTGAACAGGCTGTGGAGCAGCACAGGTAACACACGACAACAGTGCTAAAAAATAAAATAAAAATCCACTGAACAGGCTGTGGAACAGCACAGGTAACACACGACAACAGTGCTAAAAAAAAATAAAATCAAAATCAAAATCCACTGGACAGTCTGTGGAGCAGCACAGGTAACGCACGACAACAGTGCCAAAAAATAAAATAAAAATCCACTGGACAGGCTGTGGAGCAGCACAGGTAACACACGACAACAGTGCCAAAAAATAAAATAAAAATCCACTGGACAGGCTGTGGAACAGCACAGGTAACGCACGACAACAGTGCCAAAAATAAAATAAAAATCCACTGGACAGGCTGTGGAGCAGCACAGGTAACACACGACAACAGTGCTAAAAAATAAAATAAAAATCCACTGGACAGGCTGTGGAACAGCACAGGTAACACACGACAACAGTGCTAAAAAATAAAATAAAAATCCACTGAACAGGCTGTGGAGCAGCACAGGTAACACACGACAACAGTGCTAAAAAATAAAATAAAAATCCACTGAACAGGCTGTGGAACAGCACAGGTAACACACGACAACAGTGCTAAAAAAAATAAAATCAAAATCAAAATCCACTGGACAGTCTGTGGAGCAGCACAGGTAACGCACGACAACAGTGCCAAAAAATAAAATAAAAATCCACTGGACAGGCTGTGGAACAGCACAGGTAACGCACGACAACAGTGCTAAAATAAAATAAAAATCCACTGGACAGGCTGTGGAACAGCACAGGTAACGCACGACAACAGTGCTAAAATAAAATAAAAATCCACTGGACAGGCTGTGGAACAGCACAGGTAACACACGACAACAGTGCTAAAATAAAATAAAAATCCACTGGACAGGCTGTGGAACAGCACAGGTAACGCACAACAACAGTGCTAAAATAAAATAAAAATCCACTGGACAGGATGTGGAACAGCACAGGTAACGCACGACAACAGTGCTAAAATAAAATAAAAATCCACTGAACAGGCTGTGGAGCAGCACAGGTAACACACGACAACAGTGCTAAAAAATAAAATAAAAATCCACTGAACAGGCTGTGGAACAGCACAGGTAACACACGACAACAGTGCTAAAAAAAAATAAAATCAAAATCAAAATCCACTGGACAGTCTGTGGAGCAGCACAGGTAACGCACGACAACAGTGCCAAAAAATAAAATAAAAATCCACTGGACAGGCTGTGGAGCAGCACAGGTAACACACGACAACAGTGCCAAAAAATAAAATAAAAATCCACTGGACAGGCTGTGGAACAGCACAGGTAACGCACGACAACAGTGCCAAAAAATAAAATAAAAATCCACTGGACAGTCTGTGGAGCAGCACAGGTAACACACGACAACAGTGCTAAAAAATAAAATAAAAATCCACTGAACAGGCTGTGGAACAGCACAGGTAACACACGACAACAGTGCTAAAAAAAAATAAAATAAAAATCAAAATCCACTGGACAGTCTGTGGAGCAGCACAGGTAACACACGACAACAGTGCCAAAAAACAAAACAAAAATCCACTGAACAGGCTGTGGAGCAGCACAGGTAACACACGACAACAGTGCCAAAAAATAAAATAAAAATCCACTGAACAGGCTGTGGAGCAGCACAGGTAACACACGACAACAGTGCCAAAAAATAAAATAAAAATCCACTGGACAGGCTGTGGAACAGCACAGGTAACGCACGACAACAGTGCTAAAATAAAATAAAAATCCACTGAACAGGCTGTGGAGCAGCACAGGTAACACACGACAACAGTGCCAAAAAATAAAATAAAAATCCACTGGACAGGCTGTGGAGCAGCACAGGTAACACACGACAACAGTGCTAAAATAAAATAAAAATCCACTGAACAGGCTGTGGAACAGCACAGGTAACGCACGACAACAGTGCTAAAATAAAATAAAAATCCACTGAACAGGCTGTGGAGCAGCACAGGTAACACACGACAACAGTGGTAAAAAATAAAATAAAAATCCACTAGACAGGCTGTGGAACAGCACAGGTAACACACGACAACAGTGGTAAAAAATAAAATAAAAATCCACTGAACAGGCTGTGGAACAGCACAGGTAACACACGACAACAGTGGTAAAAAATAAAATAAAAATCCACTGGACAGGCTGTGGAGCAGCACAGGTAACACACGACAACAGTGGTAAAAAATAAAATAAAAATCCACTGGACAGGCTGTGGAGCAGCACAGGTAACGCACGACAACAGTGCTAAAATAAAATAAAAATCCACTGAACAGGCTGTGGAGCAGCACAGGTAATGCACGACAACAGTGCTAAAATAAAATAAAAATCCACTGGACAGGCTGTGGAGCAGCACAGGTAACACACGACAACAGTGCTAAAATAAAATAAAAATCCACTGAACAGGCTGTGGAACAGCACAGGTAACACACGACAACAGTGGTAAAAAATAAAATAAAAATCCACTGGACAGGCTGTGGAACAGCACAGGTAACGCACGACAACAGTGCTAAAATAAAATAAAAATCCACTGGACAGGCTGTGGAGCAGCACAGGTAACACACGACAACAGTGCTAAAATAAAATAAAAATCCACTGAACAGGCTGTGGAACAGCACAGGTAACACACGACAACAGTGGTAAAAAATAAAATAAAAATCCACTGGACAGGCTGTGGAACAGCACAGGTAACGCACGACAACAGTGCTAAAATAAAATAAAAATCCACTGAACAGGCTGTGGAGCAGCACAGGTAACACACGACAACAGTGCTAAAATAAAATAAAAATCCACTGGACAGGCTGTGGAACAGCACAGGTAACGCACGACAACAGTGGTAAAATAAAATAAAAATCCACTGAACAGGCTGTGGAGCAGCACAGGTAACACACGACAACAGTGCTAAAATAAAATAAAAATCCACTGAACAGGCTGTGGAGCAGCACAGGTAACGCACGACAACAGTGCTAAAATAAAATAAAAATCCACTGGACAGGCTGTGGAACAGCACAGGTAACGCACGACAACAGTGCTAAAATAAAATAAAAATCCACTGGACAGGCTGTGGAACAGCACAGGTAACGCACGACAACAGTGCTAAAATAAAATAAAAATCCACTGGACAGGCTGTGGAACAGCACAGGTAACGCACAACAACAGTGCTAAAATAAAATAAAAATCCACTGGACAGGCTGTGGAACAGCACAGGTAACGCACGACAACAGTGCTAAAATAAAATTAAAATCCACTGGACAGGCTGTGGAACAGCACAGGTAACGCACGACAACAGTGCTAAAATAAAATAAAAATCCACTGAACAGGCTGTGGAGCAGCACAGGTAACACACGACAACAGTGCTAAAATAAAATAAAAATCCACTGAACAGGCTGTGGAGCAGCACAGGTAACGCACGACAACAGTGGTAAAATAAAATAAAAATCCACTGAACAGGCTGTGGAGCAGCACAGGTAACACACGACAACAGTGCTAAAATAAAATAAAAATCCACTGGACAGGCTGTGGAACAGCACAGGTAACGCACGACAACAGTGGTAAAATAAAATAAAAATCCACTGAACAGGCTGTGGAGCAGCACAGGTAACACACGACAACAGTGCTAAAATAAAATAAAAATCCACTGAACAGGCTGTGGAGCAGCACAGGTAACGCACGACAACAGTGCTAAAATAAAATAAAAATCCACTGAACAGGCTGTGGAGCAGCACAGGTAACGCACAACAACAGTGCTAAAATAAAATAAAAATCCACTGAACAGGCTGTGGAGCAGCACAGGTAACACACGACAACAGTGCTAAAATAAAATAAAAATCCACTAGGCAAGCTGTGGAGCAGCACAACAACAGTGCTAAAAAATAAAACAAAAATAAAAACGAAAGCGTTAGCAAGCTAGTTAGCCTGCCAACGCTGATGAAGGCCAGCTGATAAAAGAGCTCCGTCGCGATGCTTCGACCGTTAGAGGTCTTCCTTAGGCGTTGGAGCACGGTGAAAAAGTAAAAAAAAGTAAAAAAGTCTTGAAAAAGACTGTTAATTCAAAGAACTCAAACAGCTCAGTTCAAACAGCTAACAGATACAGCAGAACACCGCTGTGCTCCGGAACAGGAAGTCAATATGTCAAGTGCATATGTCACATAATGCTCCTTGCTGTGCAACGAAAGCCCACTCATATCATCAGCATAACAAGTATCATCAGCATAACAATGAAAGGCAATCCCAAAACTCCGCAGTATACACCCAAGGGGTGCCACATACAGGGAGAAAAGCAAGGGGCCTAAAACAGATCCCTGTGGAACCCCAAATCTCATGTCAGCAAGGTCAGAGGTAGTGCTATTATACAAGACACATTGAGAATGACTGGACAGATATGACATTAACCAGGCAAGGGCACTTCCGGTAATCCCAAAAAAATTCTCCAACCTATTGAGCAAAATATGATGATCCACAGTATCAAACGCAGCACTGAGATCTAACAACACCAAAACCGTAGTGGTGTCTGAGTCCATTGCTCGCAGAAGATCATTCACAACTTTAGTGAGCACTGTCTCTGTGGAGTGATATTTCCTAAAAGCAGACTGCAGCCGTTCAAAAAGATCATTGTCAGTGAGGTGGTCTATGAGCTGCCGTGAAACCACCTTTTCTAAAATTTTGGAACAGAATGATAGATTTGATATCAGCCTGTAATTTTTCAATACACTTGGGTCAAGATTAGATTTCTTAAGTAATGGTTTAATCACTGCTGATTTAAAACATTTTGGAACAGATCCAGAGGTTAATGACAGATTAATAATTTCCAGCACAGTCGGCCCAAGAGTGGACCACAGGTCCTTAAACAATTTTGTTGGTATGATATCAAATAAACAGGTTGTGCTTTTTGTAGACGCCACAAGTTTCGTCAGCACGCCCAATGAAATACTATTAAATTCTGTCAATCTGGGTAACACCTCAATGGTAGCGCCCACCTCCATAGCAGGTTTTAATGGCTGGACCGAGGCGTGCTGAGATATGCTCAGCCTAATATCTTCTATTTTCTTCTCAAAATAATCCAAGAAATGCTGCACTGAAAAAGGAGAACGACTAACAGGTGGCTGCCCATGAATAAGAAATGCGACTGTGTCAAACAAAAACTTTGAGTTATGTTTGTTTTTACTGATCAAATCCGAGTAATAGGTCCACTTCGTGGCCAGTAGTGCATGCTTATAATCTAAAATAGCATCCTGCCACACAAGGCGGAACACCTCTAATTTGGAATAACGCCATTTCTGTTCCAAACCTCGAGCCTTCTGCCTGAGGTCACGCAAATAATCATTGAACCAAGGTGACTGTGCCTTAGGAGGGCGTGACCTTAAAAGAGGAGGTGCAATCTTATCAAGTGTAGTTTTAAGCATTAAATTTAGACTATCCACGAGGCTATCCACTGATTTAGCATTCTCCAGATTCAAAGCTAAAATATCAGGTAGTCTGGCCTCAAGTTCATAGTTGAGGGTTTAATAGTAGTAGTAGTAATGCAGTAGTAGACAAGGTTGTTGTTCCACTAAACGCGGCAGCGTAAATGTAAACCTGATAAGTGAATGGTCAGAGACTATAGATGCGAGAGGCAGAATGTCAATATTTGTGACAGCAAACCCACGTGCAAGAACCAGATCCAGGGTATTTCCACTAATGTGTGTCGGGTCCTGAATGCATTGCTGGAATCCTAAAGCATCCACAATTTGCATAAATGATTTGCAAAGGGGATCAGAGGGCTTATTTATATGAATGTTAAAGTCACCAATAATCAAAATGTTATCTGCACTAGCTGACAAACTAGAGATGAACGCACCAAATTCATCTAAGAAGTCAGAATATGGGCCAGGGGGCCTATAATCAGTGACAAAATAACATAGCTGAGCTCCAGTTTTATGACCCTGACAGTACTTAGCATCATGGGCATAACGGAGAGTCAGATGCTCAAAGGAATTCTATTTGTGACCCCCAACAGCTAATAAAGAAAACCTAGATTTGTAAATAAAAGCCACACCCCGCCTTGCTTCACACCACGAGACACGTGACTAAATGTGTACGCTGGTGGACAGGCCTCATTCAAAGGAAGGAGAGTTATGGGTTTGAGCCAGGTTTCACATAAACCAATCATATCTAAATGATGATCCATGATTAAATCATTAATCAACAATGATTTCAAGGACAGTGATCTGATGTTCAGGAGACCCAGGGTAAGGACCTCAGTGGGGATGACAGTCTCACTGTTTGGAACCCGGCGGAGCAAGCCCAGGTTCCGAGAGTGCAACTGGCGCACATCAATCTGGCGAAGACGTGGACGACCAGGCCGACAGTCCTCAGAGCCGACCAGCGGCACCACACAGGCTCTAACCGGATCCACAAGGCACCAGGGCAGCACAGATCCTGCCAGAATTCTGTGCCAAACAGAAGCCAAACAGAGCTTCAGCTTCACCAGACATCCACTTCGTCTCCCACGGCGACGACTGCGCTTTCGGCCGAAAGGCAGCGCAGGAGCACAGCACAGAAAAGCCGGCATCTCCGATAAAAATGGGGGAAGAAAGTTCTGTCCACCCGCCGATAACCAAACCGCACCACAAACCGGGGGCTGGAGATCCAGCAGAGTTTGTCGATCATACAAAAACAGCATAAATTAAAAACAATAAAATAAACACACTGGAGAGCAGCAGACGAGCAGCCAGACACAACGGTGCCATCTTGGCACTCCCTCAATGGTTTTTCAAAACCATTTGTAAGTTGTCTGCCATTCGTGAAATCACTTTGTTCACAAAATGAGGTCCATTATCACTATAAATTGTACTTGGCCCCACAAATCTTAGAAACATGGTGTCTAACCAGATCCTTACTCTGGATGGCATTACCCTGACCTCTAGTAATACTGTGAGAAATCTTGGAGTCATTATTGATCAGGATATGTCATTCAAAGTGCATATTAAACAAATATGTAGGACTGCTTTTTTGCATTTACGCAATATCTCTAAAATCAGAAAGGTCTTGTCTCAGAGTGATGCTGAAAAACTAATTCATGCATTTATTTCCTCTAGGCTGGACTATTGTAATTCATTATTATCAGGTTGTCCTAAAAGTTCCCTAAAAAGCCTTCAGTTAATTCAAAATGCTGCAGCTAGAGTACTGACGGGGACTAGAAGGAGAGAGCATATCTCACCCATATTGGCCTCTCTTCATTGGCTTCCTGTTAATTCTAGAATAGAATTTAAAATTCTTCTTCTTACTTATAAGGTTTTGAATAATCAGGTCCCATCTTATCTTAGGGACCTCGTAGTACCATATCACCCCAATAGAGCACTTCGCTCTCAGACTGCAGGCTTACTTGTAGTTCCTAGGGTTTGTAAGAGTAGAATGGGAGGCAGAGCCTTCAGCTTTCAGGCTCCTCTCCTGTGGAACCAGCTCCCAATTCAGATCAGGGAGACAGACACCCTCTCTACTTTTAAGATTAGGCTTAAAACTTTCCTTTTTGCTAAAGCTTATAGTTAGGGCTGGATCAGGTGACCCTGAACCATCCCTTAGTTATGCTGCTATAGACGTAGACTGCTGGGGGGTTCCCATGATGCACTGTTTCTTTCTCTTTTTGCTCTGTATGCACCACTCTGCATTTAATCATTAGTGATCGATCTCTGCTCCCCTCCACAGCATGTCTTTTTCCTGGTTCTCTCCCTCAGCCCCAACCAGTCCCAGCAGAAGACTGCCCCTCCCTGAGCCTGGTTCTGCTGGAGGTTTCTTCCTGTTAAAAGGGAGTTTTTCCTTCCCACTGTAGCCAAGTGCTTGCTCACAGGGGGTCGTTTTGACCGTTGGGGTTTTACATCATTATTGTATGGCCTTGCCTTACAATATAAAGCGCCTTGGGGCAACTGTTTGTTGTGATTTGGCGCTATATAAAAAATTGATTGATTGATTGATTGATAAATGACCTCTGGAATGCCATAATTTGGTACAATAGTTTTGCAAATGGCCTTTGCTACAGTTATGGCATTAGTAGAGCGGTTAAGGCCAACTTTTCACAAGAATCGTTCAGTTTTTGAAGAAAGCATGAAATGTTGCACAGGGATTCTATGGGACCTAAGGACCATGAAAAAAAATAGACCCCAAAAAATTGCACCCCCTGGTGGCTGCTATATTGAATTTAAAACGGCCACTGAAATTGACCAATTTTTAATATTATTTCAATTTGTGATATGCAAAGGACAGTAACTACAGCATCTATCACTGTTTTCAATATCAGGGTATATTTAAATGAAGTTCTGAATCTAGTCATATGGCAGCCATATTGGATTTCAAGATGGCTGCCTTGTTTTATACTTTTCTTTGCTTTTCTTAAAAATGACAATAATGCAGGGAAAGAAGTTGATCAAAGTTTAGTATTTTTGGTTCTAAAATCAGTAAATATCAATGAAAGTCAACCTCAAAGGGTCTTGAGGTTCTTATACCAGTGTTATGTAATAATAAAAACACCTATATGGATGCTATGGGACTATTTTATGCTGCCAAGCTGCCCAATACATCAGAGATTACAGTTAAGACAGTGCTAAATTTCCAAAGCAAAAGTGCAACTTAAAATCCTCTTTAAATTCTTTATCTCTTGTTTGCTTAATAATGCTTATCTTTAATGCATTTCACGGTGTTTGGCAAGCTGCTTCATGGCATATGGGGTGCCATATGAGCATAGTATATGGGGTGCCATATGAGCCAAATTGAGCCAGTATGGTGTTTGTCATCTATCACATGTGATGTTATAATTTTGAGTGTTTTTGTGGCTTTTTGAAAGAATTTGTATAATTTTCTGGGTATTCATATTTTCTCTATGTTTTAAGGTTTTGAATCAAGATGTCAACAAAGTTGGAGCTTGTTGAATGCGGCTGCACAAAGTCTTGCACAGGCAATTGCAAATGTTTTAAGACATTCAAAACTAAAAATACTTGCACCCAGCTGTGCAAATGCAATGGGGAGTGCTACGATGGATAAGCTTCTGACATTGATCAGACACATGCCAGCAGGGCAACTTTTAATTATAAACTTGTTGGACATTTGGCCATCTGGGTAAGATTTCCCCACACTTGGGCTATTTGAAATGGACGAAAACGTTCATATATATTTTTAAAGCACTAAACATTTATTGATGCAACTTTAAATCATTCTGTTTGAAAACAAAAACAAACCAAAAAAATGAATATTCAAGTTTGCTGTAACAAAGATAGCATAAAAATCTCTAGTTTTTGCATTGTGCTTTTTAAATAATCTGTTTTGTTCTGTTACAGATCTACACGTTTAATTATAATAAATCAGCTGTTTGTTATAATCTTAATTATTTTTTTTATAAATTTGGGTCAATAATATCACTTTGCGCAGGTAATTCCTTGTAAATAACACACTTTATAATGAAGTATCCCAGGAGCGATACAGATTATTCCACTATGGCTAAAATAATTCAACTGAAATGTGGAACTGGCATTAGCTGGATATGGCTAATACGAACCATATCTTTTGGCCTTGTTTATATTCATTTGGCAGCCCACCCATATATTTTACCTTTAAAGTTGCCATGGTGCATGGACATGTTTGAACTAGATTTCTGCCTCCAGGATTTAAACATAGATCTTTATTACCAGTTACTTAACTTGAAAGGTAATTCTCTGATGTATACTTAACATATATGGCACTGTATGCTAAGTAGGATGCATGGAAAAATAGAAGAAAAATATTTTGACAATAGAGTGAAATATCTATAAATATATATGTAATATCTTTACAGAGGACTGATATTTTTCATGATCTTCATTTTAATGGTGGCCATCTTGGAATCCAATACGGCCTCCATCTCACAAAGTTGAAAATGAGTCCATTGGATTCCGTGACCCCAAGAACATGGGTAAATATTTTGGCATTGTACTTTTATGTGCCTTAATTTGAAAGTAAATGGCAAAAATATGTTGAAAATAATGGTCATTTTTTAATCCAATATTGCAGCCACCAGGGGGCATTATTTTTTGGGGTCTATTTTTTTTCATGATCCCTAGGTCCTATAGTATCACTGTGCCAAGTTTCATGCTTTCTTCAAAAACTGAACAATTTCTGCCTTAACCGCTCCACTACATCAGCCTTCTTAGATGGAACAATCTCAACCCATTTGGAAAACGCATCAGTGAGGACCAGGCAGTATTTATACGGTCCACTCTGGTTGAGTTCAATAAAATCCATGTGAAGTGTTTGAAACGGATACTGTGGTTATGGAAAATGGCCTCGTTTTGGTCTCATGTTCCCTTGTGGATTGTGTCGAATGCACGTTGGGCACGTTGTACAGAGATTTTTGGAGTAGGAACTGAATTCAAACATTGCAAAATGCTTACTTATGAGGGTTACCATCCCTCCTGTTGACACATGTCAGGGTCCATGTGATAAAATGGCTGCTGCTTTAAACAAACTTTGAGGTAGAACTGGTATGTCATGTATACATTAGAGTTGTGTATCATCTAGTGTAGCGCCTTTGTCTGTCCAAAGCCTGTAAGTGGAGCCCCCTGTTGGCAGCACCTCAGTACCTCAACATCAATCGAGGATATGTCAATGTCAGCGGAGTAAACGTCAGATGCTCCAAATGTACCTGAGGCAGCGGTTTTAGCAATTTCATTGGCAAATCTATTACCATTAGCCACCACATCTGTGCCTTTAGTGTGTGCTGCACATTTGCACAAAGCCAATAAGGTGGGTAAACAAATGGCAGATAAAAGTTTTTTTAGAAGAGCAGCACAAGTTACGGGTTTGCCAGTAGATGTCACCATTCTCCTTCACTCCCACTGTTTAGCGAAGAAAAAGACTTGAGAATGCATACTGGCTGTCTGTATAAATAGTTACTTTTTTGTCTTTGGCCAAAATACAAGCTCTAGTCAGAGCAATGAGTTCAGCAGCTTGTGCAGAGTGCGTGGGTGTTATTTGTTTTGCTTCAACAATACCATTCTGTGATGTCACCACAGCATATCCTGTCTGTGTCTCTCCCTTATCATTATTTGGAGGTGGTTCCATCATGCTGTGGGCCTGTGTGGCCAGTGCAGGTATTGGATGTTGTGTGGGCCGCTGAAGAGGAGGTACTGCTGGCCCACCACCACCAGATGGCGCCCTGCTTGGAGTGCGGGCTCCAAGCACGAGAGGGCGTCGGACCTACTGGGAGTGACAGCTGTCACACATCATCACCAGCTGTCACTCATCAACCACATCCTCCATAAAAGCCGGACTGCAACTCCACCTCCCCGCCGAGAAATCAGCTACCATTCAGGTAACCTTCTCTGCTGTGATTTTTCTGAGACTGAATATTGTTCTGTGTGCAGCCGTTTTCCTGTGGTGACAGTCTGAAGCTGGATTGGCGGATAGTGTGAGCGCGATGTCTTCGCGATCTCACTCCTTCCAGGGAAGTGACTGACAGGAGCTGCATGGGTGATTCTGTGTCTGGAGGTGGAGGTTTTCCCTCCTGGAGGAATTAAGCACTGTAAGATTGCTGGGTGTGTATTCACACTAAGTTGATTGCCAGACACTAGCCTTAAACATCACTAAAAGACCCAGATGTTCGGTAAAGTTGAGGCCACAGCTTGTTCTGTTTCAGAACAAAAATGAACTTTAAAGGGTAAAAAGCATAGTAACATACAACCCCAATTCCAATGAAGTTGGGACATTGTGTAAAATGTAATTAAAAACAGAATACAATGATTTGCAAATCCAACAATGATTTGCTAACCCTAACCCTTTAACCAATATTCAATTGAATACACCATAAAGGCAAAATATTTAGTGTTCAATTTGATAAACTTTATTGTTTTTGTGCAAATATTTGCTCATTTTGAAA
Organism: Thalassophryne amazonica; assembly: GCF_902500255.1. Lineage (NCBI taxonomy): Eukaryota > Metazoa > Chordata > Actinopteri > Batrachoidiformes > Batrachoididae > Thalassophryne > Thalassophryne amazonica. The sequence goes on along the minus strand of NC_047106.1, from coordinate 146,346,423 downwards.
TGGATGCCTGCAACACATTTCAAAAAGCTGGGATAGTGGTATGTTTCCCACTGTGTTACATCACCTTTCCTTCTAACAACACTCAATAAGCGTTTGGGAACTGAGGACACTAACTGTTGAAGCTTTGTAGGTGGAATTCTTTCCCATTCTTGCTTGATGTACGACTTCAGTTGTTCAACAGTCTGGGGTCTCCGTTGTCGTATTTTGCTCTTCATAATGTGCCACACATTTTCAATGGGCGACAGGTCTGGATTGCAGGCAGGTCAGTCTAATACCCGCACTCTTTTACTATGCAGCCATACAGTTGTACCACATGCAGAATGTGGCTTGGCATTGTCTTGCTGAAATAAGCAAGACAATTCCCTTTTATGGCAGCATGTGTTGCTCCAAAACCTGGATGTACCTTTCAGCATTGATGGTGCCATCACAGGTGTGTAAGATGCCCATGCCATGGGCACTAACACACCCCCATACCATCCCATCACAGTTGCTGGCTTTTGAACTTTGAGCTGGTAACAATCTGGATGGTGTTTTTCCTCTTTTGTCCAGAGGACACAACATCCATGATTTCCAAAAACAATTTGAAATGTGGACTCATCAGACCACAGCACACTTTTCCACTTTGTGTCTGTCCATTTCAAATGAGCTCGGACCCAGAGAAGGCGGCGGCATTTCTGGATGTTGATGTAAGGCTTTAGCTTTGCATGGTAGAGCTTAACTTGCACTTGTAGATGTAGTGACGAACTGTGTTAACTGAGAATGGTTTTCTGAAGTGTTCCTGAGCCCACACGGTAAGATCCTTTACATAATGATGTCAGTTTTTAATGCAGTTCCGCCTGAGGGATCAAAGGTCACGGACATTCAATGTTGGTTTTCGGCCTTGCCGCTTATGTGTAGAAAATTCTCTGAAACTTCTGATTATATTGTGGACTGCAGATGATGAATTACCTAAATTTCTTGCAATTGAATGTTGAGAAAAATTGTCCTTAAACTGTTGGACTATTTTTTCATGCCATTGTTCACAAAGTGGTGATCCTCACCCCATCTTTGCTTGTGAACAGCTGAGCCTTTTGGGGATGCTCCTTTTTTGACCAATCATGACACTCACCTGTTTCCAATTTCCCAGTCTTTTGTTGCCCCGTCCCAAGTTTTTTGAAACGTGTTGCAGGCATCTATTTCAAAATGAGCAAATATTTGCACAAAAACAAAAACAAAAAAGTATCAGTTTGAACATTAAATATCTTGTCTTTGTAGGGTATTAAATTGAATATAAGTTGAAGAGGATTTGCAAATCATTGTATTCTGTTTTTATTTACATTTTACACAATGCCCCAACTTCACTGGAATTGGAGTTGTACTATGCCAGTATGCTAGCCATACGAATGGGAAATAAGTGCATCTTAAGTCTGGACTTGAAAGTCCGTACAGAATCTGTTTTATTGATGCAGGGAGATCATTCCACAGAACAGGGGCATGATAAGAGAAAGCTCTGTGACCCACAGACATTTTATTCACCCTAGGGGCACAATGAAGTCTTGCACCCTGAGAATGCAGAGCCCGGGCCAGTACGTAGGGTTTAATTAGGTCAGCTAAGTAGGGAGTTCCGAGTCCATGAACTATTTTATAGGTTAGTAGCAGAGCCTTAAAATCTGATCTCTCAGGAACTGGAAGCCAGTGAAGAGATGCCAAAATGGGTGTATTCTGGTCAAACTTTCTGCTTCCTGTCAAAAGTCTGCCAGCAGAATTCTGAAACACTTGGAAACCCCTCATGCTGGACTGTGGTAAACCAGAAAATGGACCATTGCAGTCATCCAATCTAGAGACAAATGCATGAATCAGGGTCTCAGCATCAGCCATAGACAGGATGGAATGAATCTTCACTATATTCGCAGGTGGAAGAAAGCAGTCCTCGTAATACCTCTAATGTGGAGGTCAAAGGACAAAATCGGATCAAAATTACCCCAAGGTCCCTCAGTTTGTCAGTGTGATGTATGACACACGAGCCTAGGCTTAAGACAGACCGCTGTGGAACCCCAAATTTCATGTCACCAAGGTTACGGTTAGGGTTAGGGTGCTTTTGTACAAAACAGTGAGACCGACTGGTCAGGTATGACGTCAACCATGCAAGGGCACTCCCAGTAATTCCAAAATGATTTTCCAGCCTATCAAGTAGAATATGATCATCCACGGTTATCAAATGCAGCACTAAGATCCAACAGCACCTAAAACCATAGTGGTGTCCGAATCCATTGCAAGCAGATCATTCACCACTTTAGTGAGAGCTGTCTCTGTGGAGTGATATTTTCTAAAAGCAGACCTTAAAAAGATTATGAAGTGAGAGGCATGGTCAAAGAATACAGAGCAAGGTTCAGAACAAGGCAAGACAAAAATCAGGATTGTGAATGGGCGCTGGAAAGTGTACGAAGACAATAATCTGGCGAAGAAGTGAAGGACTGTGGAGTTTAAATACTTGTGGACTAATTAGTGAGAAGCGAGGGGCAGGTGGTGTAAACGAGGTGCACATGAGCAACAATCTAGAAGGGGTGTGGCTTCTGGCTAAAGAGTAGACAGTGCGAGAGTGTACCAAGAGAGTGAGCAAAGTGGCGTGATGACAAAGACACGGGAGCAGGTGCAAGAGTGTGAGCGAACGTAAACAAAACAGACTGCATCAAAGTGAGGGAAAACATAATGGCAGATGCAGGGCGTGGAGTGAACAGAAGTAACTGGGCATGAGACCAGGAATGAAGACATGATGGGAGGTGCAGAGTGGAAACAAACAGCAAAAGCAAAACAGAGCTAAAATGGAAATCATGGTCAGAATGTAATACAACAACAGGAACCAAAATCAAACATGAGCATGAGTACAAAAGCAACTAGAACTGATCAGGAAATCAATACAAAAGCAGAATTAAACAGGAACAGACTAATAAACAGAAATCACAAACCGATATAAATAGTAGAGAAGCTTGAATCTTCGACTGGACTGGGTTGCTTGACGTGAGGACGTTTCGCTTCAAATCACAGAAGCTTCCTCAGCTAAAATTCTTGCTCTGGTAGTCTGACTTCTGTCTTGACTCTTGTAGAGAAGAATAAACCAGAAGCCAACAAAAGCTGGAGTTTTTAACCTAACCAGACCCCACCTACCGAGAGGCTGACTGCTATAGGCTAGTGACTAAACAATAGCTCTAATTAGCACCTATTGTGCTCTAGTTAGCATTCTCCTAATGACAGGATGGAAGCCTCCCCTGATGGCTCCCTTGATGACTCTCTCCTGATGACGTGAATGACTCATTACCATGAACAAAGACTGAAACTGCTTTGACCTGAGTACCACATTATAAACAGGGGACAAAGCGTGTCTGAGACCTGCTCCGCGCTTAAGGCTGGGTTTCAACTGTTTTACAAAGAATGCTTCCTTGACACCTCTCTCAAACCATTTCTTCTCTCTGGCTAAGATTTTAACTTCCTTGTCCTCAAGCGTGTGGTTAGTGTCTTTCAGGTGGAGATGAACTGCAGACTGAGGTCCACTGGTGACCTCTCTGCGGTGCTGGTATAGCCTCTTGTATAAAAGTTGCTTCGTCTCACCTATGTAGTGTTCATTACAGTTTTCCTGACATCTGATATGATACACTACATTGCTCTGTTTGTAACTAGTTACAAACAGAGCAATGTAGTGTAATGGTTTAATCACTGCAGATTTGAAACATTTAGGAACAGATCCAGAGGTTAATAACAGGTTAATAATTTCCAGCACAGACGGCCCAAGAGTGGGCCACAGGTCCTTAAACAGTTTTGTCGGTATGCCTAGTGAGATGCTATCAAATTCTGTAAATCTAGGTAACACCTCAGTAATGGCTCCCACCTCAATAGCAGGGTGTAGTGGCTGGGTTAAGGCATGCTGGGATATGTTTCTCCTAATGTCATCTATTGTCTTCTTGAAGTAATCCAAGAAATCTGCTATAAAAGGAGAGTGACTTACAGGTGGTTGTCCATGAATAAGTGTTGCCACCCTGTCAAACAAGAACTTTGAGTTATGATTATTTTGGTTGATCAAATCAGAGTAATATGTCTGCTATGTAGCCAGTAATGTATGATGATTGTCTAAAATGGCGTCATGGCAAGAGAGGTAGAATACTTCTAATTATGAACTATGCCATTTCCACTCTAGACCTCTAGCCTTATGCTTAAGGTCATGTAAGTAATCAATGAACCAAGGTGACTGTGGTTTGGGGGGGCATGGTTTTAACAAAGGTGGTGCAATCATGTCATGTGTAGTTTTGAGCACTGACTCAATTTTCAATTTATTTTCATTTATATAGTGCCAAATCACAACAGAGTTGCCTCAAAGCGCTTCACACAGGTAAGGTCTAACCTTACCAACCCCCAGAGCAACAGTGGTAAGGAAAAACTCCCTCTGAGGAAGAAACCTCAAGCAGACCAGACTCAAAGGGGTGACCCTCTGCTTGGGCCATGCTACAAACATAAATTACAGAACAATTCACGGATGAATATACAAGAAATGGTATTGGCGCACAGGACAGGAGGATCGCCAACACGAACACAACTCCCATCTCTGGATGGAGCTGCACCTTAAACAGAGCGAAAAAACAGAATCAGGCATCAGAAAGACAAGAAATACTGTATAATTTGCCAATATTAAACAACAAGAAAAACAGAGAAATACTAAGGTAATCGCCGGCCATTAGCCTTAAACTTCACTAAAAAACCCAGAATTTAGGTAAAGTTGAGGCCGCAGCCCGCTCCAATTACTAATAAATGAATTAAAAGAGTAAAAACCGTAAAACAAAACTGTACCAGTATGCTAGCCATACGAAATGGAAAATAAGTGAGTCTTAAGTCTGGACTTGAAAGTCTCCACAGAATCTGACTGTTTATTGATGCAGGGAGATCATTCCACAGAACAGGGACATGATAAGAGAAAGCTCTGTGACCCACAGACTTCTTATTCACCCTAGGGACACAAAGTAGTCCTGCACCCTGAGAACGTAAAGCCAGGGCCGTAAGGTTTAATTAGGTCAGCTAGGTAGGGAGGTGCCAGTCCATGAATAATTTTATAGGTTAGTAGCAGAACCTTAAAATCTGATCTCACTGGGACAGGAAGCCAGTTAAGAGACGCCAAAATGGGTGTAATGTGGTTGTACTTTCTGCTTCGTGTCAAAAGTCTGGCTGCAACATTTTGAACCAATTGGAGACCCCTAATGCTAGACTGCAGTAAACCAGAAAATAGAACATTGCAGTAGTCCAATCTAGAAGAGATAAATGAGAGAGATAATATTTCTAATGTGGAGGGCAAAGGACAACGAAGGATCAAAAATTACCCCAAGGTTCCAGTAATCCCAAAATGATTTTCCAGCCTTTCAAGTAGAATATGATGATCCACAGTATCAAATGCAGCACTGAGATCTAACAGCAACAGAACCGTAGTGGTGTCCGAATCCACTGTAAGCAGAAGATCATTCACCACTTTAGTGAGAGCCGTCTCTGTGGAATGATATTTTCTAAAAGCAGACTACAGTGGCTCAAAGAGATTGTTAAGATAGTCTACGAGCTGCCGTGACACCACTTTTTCCAGAATTTTAGAGAAAAATGATAGATTTGATATCGGCCGATAGTTTGTCAATACACTAGGGTCAAGACTAGGTTTTTTTAAGTAATGGTTTAATCACTGCAGATTTGAAATATTTAGGAACAGATCCAGAAGTTATAGAAAGATTAATAATTTCCAGCACAGTCGGACCAAGAGTGGGCCACAGATAAGATCAAATAAACAGGTTGTGCTTTTTGTTGACATTACGAGTTTTGTCAGCATGCCTAGTGAGATACTATCAGATTCTGTAAATCTAGGTAATACCTCAGTAGTGGCACCCATCTCAATAGCAGGGTGTAGTGGCTGGGTTAAGGCATGCCAGGATATGTTTAACTTGATGTCTTCTATTTTCTTCCCAAAGTAATCCAGGAATCTTGTGCTGTAAAAGAACAAACTACAGGGTGGTTGTCCATGCATAAGTGTTGCTACCATGTCAAACAAGAACTTTGAGTTATGCTTGTTTTTGTTGATCAAATCAGAGTAATAGGTCCACTTTGTAGCCAATAATGCATGTTTATAGTCTAAGATAGCATCACGCCACGCAAGGTGAAATACTTCTAATTTTGAATGACGCCATTCTGTTCTAGACCTCTCGCTTTATGCTTGAGGTCACGCAGATAATCATTGAACCAGGTGACTGTGATTTGGGGGGAGCGCGGTTTTAACACAGGTGGGTGCAATCATGTCGAGTGTAGTTTTGAGCACTGAGTTTTAAACTATCCACAAGTCTGTCTACTGACTGGGTATTTGTCAAATGTGAAGCTAAGACATCAGGCAGTCTAGCTTCGAGTTCAGTCTTAGTTGAGGAGTTGATGCATCACCGAAAATCAAATCAAATCAAATCAATTTTATTTATATAGCGCCAAATCACAACAAACAGTTGCCCCAAGGTGCAGCGAAACTGTAAACTTAATAAGTGAGTGATCAGACACCACTGATATAAGAGTTATGATGTCAATATTCATGACAGCAATACCACGTGCGAGAACCAGATCCAGGGTATTTCCACTAATGTGCGTCGAATCCCGATTGCATTGCCGAAATCCTAATGCAGCCACAATTTCCATAAATGATTTGCAGAGGGGATCAGAAGGCTTATTTATATGAATGTTAAAGTCACCAATGATCAGAATGTTATCTACACTAGTTGACAAGTTAGAGATGAATGCACCAAATTCATCTAAGAATCAGAATATGGGCCAGGAGGCCTATATACAGTGACAACGTAATACGACTGATTTTTATTCTTCTGACCTTGGCAATGTGTAATATCCTGAGCAGAGCGGAGAATCAGATGCTCAAACGAGTGAGATTTGTAACCCCCAACAGCTAATAAGCTAAACCCAGATTTATAAATAAGAGCAACACCCCCGCCTTGCTTCGCATCACAAGGGACGTGACTAAATGTATATGCTGGTGGGCAGGCCTCATTTAAGGGTGAGAACAGCTGTAGGTTTAAGCCAGATTTCACATAGCCCAATCATATCTAAATGATCATCAATAATTAGATCATTGATCAACAATGATTTTGAGGACAGTGATCTTATATTAATGAGACCCAGTCTAAGGACCTCAGTGGGGTTGACAGTTGAACTGTTTGGGTTTAGGGGTTGTTCCAGAGTAGCATATATAAGATGACTAGAAGTAGGTTTAGGTTTAAGACATTCCATGCGCATTGTAGGTAGCAGACATGAAATCTTTGCTATTGCTGGACCAACCACTGGGCCATCCTCAATTTCAACATCATCCAATATAGTAATGGGTATTAAGTTTGGAAAGTATATCCCTCTATGATTTTTATGGACACGACTACGGAAGCATGCCACAGTCTCAACTTGTTGAAATTCCATCCCTGGCAAATAAACTGCACTATCACCATAGTGGATTTTCTGCACTAAATTCCCAGCTAAGCTAATGGATTCCACACCTACATTTGTGACATTATGGCTTGCAGGGTCTCTAATCACCTGCTCCGTGGCCTGCTGTAGATTCCTAATGTTACCCTTCCTGTAGAGCTCTATCTATGTTCGCAGACAAGATGGCGGCGCCTTCCCCAGTAGGGTGGAGACTGTCCAGCATCAGCAAGCCACGGCGGCCCCAGCTGTGTGAAATTCAGAGTGGTGTCACAGCAACAAACAATCCGTCAGAATCAAGTTGCTAGATCTGTCCACAAGACTGTCTGTCTAATGACTGGGTATTTGCCACATCTGAAGCTAAGACATCAGCAGTCTAGCTTCACGTTCAGTCCTAGTTTAGGAGTTTTTGTGTCGTCGCAATGATAAATTAGGTTGTTGTTGTTCCACTAAACATGGCAGCGAAACTGTGTACCTAATAAGTGAGTGATTAGAGACGACTGATGACCAAGAGGCACGATTGTCAATATTTGTGACAGCAAGTACCATGTGCAAGAACCAAATTGATGGTATTTCCACTGTGCTTCGAATCCTGAATACATTGATGAAATCCTAATACAACCGCAATTTCCATAAATGATTTGCAGAGGGATCAGAAGGCATATTTATATGAATGTTGAAGTCACCAATAACACTATGTAACACAATTTTTGTTCCTGGCTTCTAAGTGTTATATTTCAACTGCTTATGTCTAAAGTCTATGGAAAATGATTACATTCAGCACAAACTTTGATTTTATTTTTTACCGTTCTAGAAAGTTCTAAACGTTTCTTGAAATTTCTAGATAATTCTGGAAACTTCTAGAAAATTCTGGACGTTCTAGCAGTCAAAGAATATTCTAGAAGACTACTCAGTAGTAGTGAATGCGAATCAAGAATATTCTTGAAAACAGACAAATTTCAAAAATCATTGTCTTGATCACAGAAGCAAAGTTTCTGTGGAATAACAACTATTTTCTATTTATTTAAGGCATAACAGGTTAGGAACCACACTGTGTATCCAGGAACAAAATAAAAATAAAAATTTGTTATATAGTGTAATCAAAATGTTATCTGCACTCGTCGACAAGTTAGAGATGAGCTCACCAAATTCATCTAAGAATTCAGAGTATGGGCCAGGGGCCTATATCCAGTGACAAGTAATACAGCTGATTTTTATTCTTCTGACCTTGGCAACACATAGCATTGTGGGCAGAGGGGAGAATTCGATGCTCAAAAAAAAATATATTTATGACCCCCAACAGCTATTAAGCTAAACATAGATTTAAAAATAAGAGCAACACCCCCGCTGTCAGAGTTGAACCTGCTGAAAAAGACAGCTCAAATTATTAAAGAAAATGGCCACAAGGAACACTGAATTTCTTTCCTGCGCAGGAGAGAGCCTGATGGGCATGACCACTCATCACCACTTGCCAGTCAGCTCTGAAGGGACCACCTACTCATCTCCTGCATTTATTGAAGCAAAAATGAATACAGGCAGATGCAGAAAATAACACACATCATCTTGGAGTCACACAGTCTGTTCTCATATAGATATAGCATTGTCATGAATTTCTTAAACAGAGACAAAACAGAAACAAACAGGACCAGCTGAGCTGGTGTGAACAAATCAAATCAAAAATCAAATCAATTTCATTATATAGCACCAAATCACAACAAACAGTTGCCCCAAGGGTGCTTATATTGCAAGGCAAAGCCATATAATAATTACAGAAAAACCCAACTGTCAAAACGACCCCTGTGAGCAAGCACTTGGCAACAGTGGGAAGGAAAAACTCCCTTTAACAGGAAGAAAACCTCCAGTAGAACCAGGCTCAGGGAGGGGCAGTCTTCTGCTGGGACTGGTTGGGGCTGAGGGAGAGAACCAGGAAAAAGACATGCTGGGAGGGGAGCAGAGATCGATCACTAATGATTAAATGCAGAGTGGTGCATACAGAGCAAAAAGAGAAAGAAACACTCAGTGCATCATGGGAACCCCCCAGCAGTCTAAGTCTATAGCAGCATAACTAAGGGATGGTTCAGGGTCACCTGATCCAGCCCTAACTATAAGCTTTAGCAAAAGGAAAGTTTTAAGCCTAATCTTAAAAGTAGAGAGGGTGTCTGTCTCCCTGATCTGAATTGGGAGCTGGTTCCACAGGAGAGGAGCCTGAAAGCTGAAGGCTCTGCCTCCCATTCTACTCTTACAAACCCTAGGAACTACAAGTAAGCCTGCAGTCTGAGAGCGAAGCGCTCTATTGGGGTGATATGGTACTACGAGGTCCCTAAGATAAGATGGGACCTGATTATTCAAAACCTTATAAGTAAGAAGAAGAATTTTAATTCTATTCTAGAATTAACAGGAAGCCAATGAAAGAGGGCCAATATGGGTGAGATATGCTCTCTCCTTCTAGTCCCCGTCAGTACTCTAGCTGCAGCATTTTGAATTAACTGAAGGCTTTTCAGGGAACTTTTAGGACAACCTGATAATAATGAATTACAATAGTCCAGCCTAGAGGAAATAAATGCATGAATTAGTTTTTCAGCATCACTCTGAGACAAGACCTTTCTAATTTTAGAGATATTGCGCAAATGCAAAAAAGCAGTCCTACATATTTGTTTAATATTTGTCAAAAATGACTCCAAGATTTCTCACAGTATTACTAGAGGTCAGGGTAATGCCATCCAGAGTAAGGATCTGGTTAGACACCATGTTTCTAAGATTTGTGGGGCCAAGTACAATAACTTCAGTTTTATTTGAGTTTAAAAGCAGAAAATTAGAGGTCATCCATGTCTTTATGTCTGTAAGACAATCCTGCAGTTTAGCTAATTGGTGTGTGTCCTCTGGCTTCATGGATAGATAAAGCTGGGTATCATCTGCGTAACAATGAAATTTAAGCAATGCTGTCTAATAATACTGCCTAAGGGAAGCATGTATAAAGTGAATAAAATTGGTCCTAGCACAGAACCTTGTGGAACTCCATAATTAACCTTAGTCTGTGAAGAAGATTCCCCATTTACATGAACAAATTGTAATCTATTAGATAAATATGATTCAAACCACCGCAGCGCAGTGCCTTTAATACCTATGGCATGCTCTAATCTCTGTAATAAAATTTTATGGTCAACAGTATCAAAAGCAGCACTGAGGTCTAACAGAACAAGCACAGAGTCCACTGTCTGAGGCCATAAGAAGATCATTTGTAACCTTCACTAATGCTGTTTCTGTACTATGATGAATTCTAAACCCTGACTGAAACTCTTCAAATAGACCATTCCTCTGCAGATGATCAGTTAGCTGTTTTACAACTACCCTTTCAAGAATTTTTGAGAGAAAAGGAAGTTTGGAGATTGGCCTATAATTAGCTAAGATAGCTGGGTCAAGTGATTGCTTTTTAAGTAATCGTTTAATTACTTGTTATGTGTCGACGCGGATTGAGGAGCGAACCTGCGTCAGACAGGACCCAGCGCTAAAATAACCAGAAAACGGTTCCAAACAAAAACTATTTATTATACACCTGTGTTTAAAAGTGTTAAAAACATAAAAAAAAACAACGTCCCTCTGGTGGAGTGATCCGCGGCTCGCTCTCCAGCGCCCGCAAGGATTAAAGCCGGCGCTCCTGGACTTCCTACCACCGCCAAACACCCCCCAGGTGGACACGACAAACTGATTCTCTGTGAAGCAAAGAGACGGTGAGGTAAATCAACAGATACAACTATATCTTCCAATAAACACACGCTGCCAGCAACACACTCAGGTCAGTGTCCTTTTTTTTACTTTATGCAAATGAGCAGCCTCTCACAACAAGTGGAGGATCACTTATCCTTCACGCCACAGCAGTGAGAAGCAAACTACGCAATTCTCTTTACAATTCCAGTACACTGTGTAACAAAACACCAAGTTACTATCAACAAGTACTTAAACACTTAATTACCTTTCATGTGTGCTGACAGCATGTGTCCTCACCCCTCCCTGCTTCACGGGCTCGATGTGTCAAACCCAGGCGCGGTCCTCAGTGTCTCACAAACGAACGTCACAAGGTCGAGTTCCCGGCAGTTCTGCTTGAATCACACATGACTTAAATGCAGAACGCCATCCAATTATCTGCTTCAGCTGCAAGTCGTCCAGGTTGCACGTGAGCACCAAGCACAGGTGCTTTCCATGATGTTGATGAGGGTGAAGACTCTTCAGCCAGCACCTTCTTCACAGACAAATCAGCCCTCATGCCACCTGGAATGCAAAGAAAAGAAAAGAACACCAAAACATCCAGCCACGCCCCCCCCCCCCCCCCCCCCAACACACAACAATTACTGCCACCTTAAAAGCCTGTGGTACATAGCCAACTAATAAAGATAGATTGATCATATTTAAGATCAAAGCATTAATTAATGGTAGGGCTTCCTTGAGCAGCCTGGTAGGAATGGGGTCTAATAGACATGTTGATGGTTTGGAGGAAGTAACTAATGAAAATAACGCAAACAGAACAATCAGAGAGAAAGAGTCTAACCAAATACCGGCATCACTGAAAGCAGCCAAAGAGAACGATATGTCTTTAGGATGGTTATGAGTAATTTTTTCTCTAATAGTTAAAATTTTATTAGCAAAGAAAGTTATGAAGTCATTACTAGTTAAAGTTAAAGGAATACTCGGCTCAATAGAGCTCTGGCTCTTTGTCAGCCTGGCTACAGTGCTGAAAAGAAACCTGGGGTTGTTCTTATTTTCTTCAATTAGTGATGAGTAGTAAGATGTCCTAGCTTTACGGAGGGCTTTTTTATAGAGCAACAGACTCTTTTTCCAGGCTAAGTGAAGATCTTCTAAATTAGTGAGATGCCATTTCCTCTCCAAGTTACGGGTTATCTGCTTTAAGGTGCGAGTTTGTGAGTTATACCACGGAGTCAGGCACTTCTGATTTAAGGCTCTCTTTTTCAGAGGAGCTACAGCATCCAAAGTTGTCCTCAATGAGGATATAAAACTATTGACGAGATAATCTATCTCACTCCCAGAGTTTAGGTAGCTACTCTGCCCTGTGTTGGTATATGGCATTAGAGAACATAAAGAAGGAATCATATCCTTAAACCTAGTTACAGCGCTTTCTGAAAGACTTCTACTGTAATGAAACTTATTCCCCACTGCTGGGTAGTCCATCAGAGTAAATGTAAATGTTATTAAGAAATGATCAGACAGAAGGGGGTTTTCAGGGAATACTGTTAAGTCTTCAATTTCCATACCATAAGTCAGAACAAGATCTAAGATATGATTAAAGTGGTGGGTGGACTCATTTACATTTTGAGCAAAGCCAATCGAGTCTAACAATAGATTAAATGCAGTGTTGAGGCTGTCATTCTCAGCATCTGTGTGGATGTTAAAATCACCCACTATAATTATCTTATCTGATCCGGAGCCGAGTCTCCAATTCGCCCAGCCTGGCCTCCAAAGCTACGAACAAGCTACACTTATTACAAGTACCATTACTGCTAAAGGAGGCCAAGGAATAACTAAACATTTCACACCCAGAGCAGTAATTCAGTAATTCATTTATGCCTTTTTTGTCTTTATTAATTTTCTTTTTTCACCATTTTATGAACAGTGTCAAGTGTGTACATAAAACTGTACTATTTGTTTATTGTTTATATATTATTATGTTGACTTGGAATCAGAGGTGTGACGAAGTCACTGTCAAGTCATTCTCAAGTCATCAATCTGCAAGTCCCAAGTCAAGTCTCAAGTCAGCTTGCAAACAATTGGTGGTCATTATGACTTGAGACTTGACTTGGGACTTGTTTATTCATGACTTGAGAGTGACTTGATGGTGACTTCATCCCACCTCTGCTTGGAATAAACAAACAAACAATTATTTTGACATTTTCCTCCTGTTTATCAATGATAATGTCTCTATTCTCATCATCACTGTTGAGTCAATGTCAAAAATCATGCAGTCAAAGTCAGTCATACTATGCCACCTGTAGGAAGAGTGAAGGAGTGAGCTTCCTTCCCAAACTGACTCCAGCTGATTAGCTGACTGAAGACACCTGTCGGCGGCTTGTCAGCAGGATCACTCTGCTTCAGCTTGGCTTCAGAAATCAGAGGAGACACAACTGTTCAGCTTGGGCAAACTGTGAAGAGGTATGGATGTACTGAAATGTATAAACGAAAAGATAATGATAAGTGTTTTGGTTTGAAAAATGATTTGATGATGAATATAAATTTCTGTTTTGTTGAAGGTTTTCAACTTAACAATCCTCCAAATTAAAAATCAAGAAGAGGAAGAGTTGATCCATTTCATTCATGGTTTTGCCATGCCTTTTTCAAGTATGGGCAGAAGCTGAATCATTTAAACACTGTATAACTTGACAATCACAAAGCCACCAGTTCCATCACTGGACTTTCGGTGGCCCGGTAATATTTATAGAAACATCAAAATCTTACACTCAGGGAAAGCAATGTTTTCAACCATCATTTTTCCCATCTGAATGGGGTAACAAGACTCAGGATCAGACTGCAGCAGAGCAATGTAATCACAATCTAGCAGCAAACCATTGACTGTGCCCGAAATCATTTGTTCAATCAATGATCGTATGAGGGGAATTATACAGCAAATCATAACACTCAGCAAGCCAAGCAACACAATAATTGGGGTAAGCAGTTTTAACAGGATGTGATACCTTGATCCACAAAAGCGCCATGAGGTCCAGCTATTATCTGTAATGAAATCCTTACTCACAGTGTTTCTTAACATTGTTAAATTCTGGATGGCCAGACCGATTGACCCTCCATCATCATCGTTGTCAGGGATGAATGTACAACAACTTTCTCCCACCATGCCACACACACCACTGGAGGCCGCAGTTAATTGATCCAAAACCATTTGATCTTGCATTTCCATGATCCTCAGAGCTGTCAGCTCTGCCCTTATGCCTCTAAGAGCCTCAACAGTGGAGTTGACAAAGTAACTGAATCTATAATTTAGTGTCTCCATGCATAACATCACTTTGCCCACGCCCAAACAGGGGAAGAGTGACAGCAGGACTTTCTGGTCTGTGGACCACAGCTTCATGTCCTGAGGCATATCTGTTCCCCATACAGAGTCGTGGGGAGCCAAGTCACGCTTAAAACGATAACTGGTCGAGAGGTGAGCGGCTGTGATGTAGGAGTGCTGAGCCATGGTTATTGGGGCACATCTGCCTGTCCATCCTGCTGGGAGGGCTATGGGCATTATGGCCCCACAGCCAATACATGCTCACCTGAGCATAGGTTCCCATTGGGTCAGGCACTTGGAAGTAATCTATACATTTACCACCATAGGGAGCCTGGGTATGATTAAGGTTTCCATCCAACAGGCGAGTGACACGACCCCAAAATGATCTCACACAGTGGCTTAGCTATCTTTCCCAAATTGGTAATTGGGCCAGAAAACAAAGGTTGGTTGTTTGCATAACAGGTGAGTCGAGCTCCGGGATCAAGGAAAAGATTAGTGTGCACAGGTGTATCAAGTGACCCTTCTGCAGGCAAGAAATTTTTAAATGATATGTTTTTTGGTGCCTTGGTGGTTATATAGGAGCCTGTATGTTGGTGAACTGATTGATTGAGTACCATGGGATCGATTGCTGATGCGAACATATGTGGAAATAAAAGGCTGACATTTAGGAGCGGCAGTGGTCTTATGCGTGGGTGTGCTGCAGAAACAGCCATCAGAGAACACACATAACAGTTGTTCAAATTTACCTCATGAGCCAAACACTTAACATAGCTATACCACATATTCATCTGATATGGGTTACGTGGCGTATCAAACATCCACTCACAACTTGATCACGGCCTCACTTGCTTCTGGTCTGAATTGTCATGTGGTTTATATATTTTATCATGCCACCACACAGTAGCTGCCACAATTATAGCAATAATCGTCAGAATTATCACTAAAGTGTGAACTTTACACCCTGCTGTGGTGGCAAATATTTCCATAGCTGGAACAGTTCAAGTAATATATCTCTCCTTTTTTTTTTTTTTTTTTTACAGTTCTATGCTTTGGTGACACTTCAGGATTTCAGTTCAGCAGTTCTGGGCTTACGGACTGAAAGTGACAGTTCAGGATTTCAGTTCAGCAGTTCTGGGCTTGGGGACTGAAGGAATCAGGAACTCTTTTTATTTAGTTTTCCCTTCAGATGTGATACATGAATCTATACTATATCAGTATGTGTAAAGCATGCTGCAGTTGGAAGTACAATAATGTGTTATGTACTTTGTCCCATGTCCTGTTCTTGACGTTACTTAAACACAGGTCCACAGGAATGGAACAGGATTTTCCCGTCTCCTGCTCTCAAAGAATCAGGTTCGTCTGCTTCTCTTCCTGGTCTGGTCTTGTCTACTTTTTTGCTCTATTTCAAGCTTGTAGTCTGTCTGCTTCTCATCCTGGCTTGTGTTGATCGGATTCTCCTCGGTTTTAGCTGGTTTCTAGTCTGCTTCAGGACCCTGGATGGGCTTGGGTGTCTTGTCCGGTTCAACTTTATCTTTGTTCTCTGATCACACTCTGGTCACCCTCTCTTAGTTGTCAGACGTGCTTCCAGCCGTTGCTGGACCTATATAGACCGTCAGCCGACACTGTTACATGTCGTCTTCTTTGTCCAGTTCAATATTTTTCAGATATCTTTGTCTTTTGCAGTGGGATAGATGTACCCCAAGATGACCTCTCTGCAATTGTTACTGCAGTGGGGGTGGTTAGCAGCACTTGGAATGGACCCTCCCCCTTTGGAGATGACCAGTTCTTTCTCTTAATGGCCTTCATCAGCACCCAATTGCCAATCTGGATCAGATTCTCAGCGTCCTGTGCAGAAACAGGAGATTCTGGCAGCTTGTTAGAGTGTATAATAGTCTTGTGGGACAACACTTGTCTCATATAATCAACTAATCCCTCACTGTCACTATCAGGCCCCATTATTTCCTGTAAGTCTGGTAACCTATAGGGCCTGCCGTACAGAATTTCAAATGGCGTACGTCCAGTCTCTAAGGCGAGCCTTATATGCATGTATAATTTCACCAAATCTAAACAATAAACCCAAGTTTTCTCTGTTTCTTCCATGCATTTTCTGAGCCTACTTTTAATTGTCCCATTTGTTCTTTCCACTAAACCTGCACTTTGAGGATGGTAAGCACAGTGTTTTTGCATTTATTCCCAAGTGATCTGTTAAATGCTAAATGACTTTATTTACAAAATGTGAGCCATTATCACTGTACAGTGTTTCAGGTATCTCGTGTCTTGGGATTATACCTCGACAGAGAATCTTTGCAACTGTTACAGCATCTGCATGTTTAACAGGGAATATCTCCACCCATTTACTATATGTGTCAATCAGCATGAAACAATATTTTTTCCCCTCACATTGGTTAAATTCAATAAAGTCCATGTGAATTGTTTGGAATGGGTATTTAGGTGTTGGGAATTTCCCACGTTTTGGCCTCTCATTTCCCTGCGGGTTGTGTTTTGCACAAATTAAACATGCTCTGCAGTAGTTTTTCGCATATGCCTGAAACCTGAACATCAAAAAATGATGATTAACCAGTCCTACCATCCCCCTTGTGGAGACATGGCACGGCCCATCACTCAAAATAGAAGCCCACTTAAAGAGACTTCGTGGCAGGACTGGTTTGCTTGAGGCCATCTTCTTAACCTGCAGGCCTCGGTCAAGGCTATGAGCTCTGCAGCCTGTGCTGACAGGTGGTTTGGTAAAGATTGAGTAATAAAGATTTCATCAGCAGAGACTACAGCATAGCCTGAAGCAGTAGTACCATCAGGATTTTCCTACAGGACCCCTCAACAAAAATAACTTCAGAATCAGGAAGTGGAACATCTCTCAAATCAGAACGGGGTTTATGAATCTCCTCAGAGTCAGCAAGACAGTCATGTGGTTGACCTTCATATGTGAAAGCAAACCAAAATTGACTATCATTGTGAATTGGAACAGAGAAAAATGCATTGCATGTATCCACCACTGAAAACCATGAGCTCGAGGATTCAGAGTGTAGCGCCATGGCCTCGATTCGCCCTGATTAAATAAAATATATTAATCCTGTCTCAACAACAAAAACAACTGGAGAGAGAGACTGCATTTCCACCCCCAGTAAGAAATTCCTAAGTCATCTGGAGATCTTCAGATAAGTTTTGTAGACGTCCCCCGATGGTTCAACACTGCTTCGCAGAGGAAAAACAAAGCTATAATTCAAAGTTCTTCAAAGGGAAGCCCTCGCCTTTATCGGTTAAATTTCGGTGATGGCTTCACGTCAGAATCTGAGCTTCTCCAGGCCAGGAGAACCCAAATTTTATGGTCAAGCTAAGACAGAACCTCTCCTCATCTGGGGGGGGGGGGCCTTCCTCCATGATAACACGTGGTCATAAACTTTGTCTGGACAATCAGCTTTTATCATGAGGTTTAAAGCAAAGGTAAAGACCTTTGGTTTGAAATAAAATTTTAGATCAGTATTTCTTTCATTTATATCTAAAGACTTATGTTTGTTTGCATTGATTATTCAAACAAAATGCTTTGCATGTCATCATTTCAGTTTAGTGACATGTGCTCATTTTAACTGATGTGTGTGACCTTATGCATTATCTAAAATGTTGAGATTGAAGTATTATGTTTTAACCAAGACAATGTGTTTAAGTGACAATGAATGAAGTGCATCCTTTTGAGTGTCTTAGAATAATAGTATACCACAAATTAATTAATGTTTAAATAGTTGAATCATTTCTATCTGCACTCTGAGGACATGAAGCTTTCTGTAAAGTTACACACCCTAAATAGGCGGAGTTTAGTGACGTCAGTCCCCCTTTAAGAAGTTAGGACAGAGCCGCGCTCACCCCTTCTTCTGCCCGCTTCTACCTTCTGCCTTTTTCTCTTTTTGCTTTCTTCTTTATAAACACTTAATTTTTATTTTTGGGCCCAGGCCTCATTGCTAAGCTAAGCTACCATGTGGCATTCATTCATTCTTTACTTTTGACCAGTTTTGGGCACAGTTCTGATAATCCGATAACTGATAATTATCAAAGATAATGTTTTCAATATCAGATTTCTTTTCAGATAACTTTGAAAACCATTATCGGACTAATTATCTTCTGATAAAATTTTGACCAGTAATGTTTAGACCGTTAACATTGTAAACAAAGCTTAACAGCCACAAACTCTTATAAAACTTAAAATTAGTTGAGCACCTACCTCTTAAATGTTTTGTAGCAGATGTGTAGTTCTACTCTCTGCAAAAATAGGAGAGCTGCTTTTAGAAGAAACCACTCTATCCTCTGCAGGCAAAGGATAACTGGTAACAAAAAACTCATTTCTTTTAACCCCATACTGATACAACAGCAATATCACCCAAGTCATCCAGAGGCATACATTTTTAACTTTTAACTAATTTTAATCAAACTAATTTCGGACAAGTTATTTAAATTAATGTCACGTCTGAAGTTTCATAAAGTGAAAATATCAGATACATGTTTTAGTTTTAAAGTAATGCGCTAATTTTAAGGTTTTAGTGTGGACATGCTGTGTCCTGGTGCATTATGGGTATAGGATAATCTCAGTACATTCACGACATGAAAAATGCATTTGAGACACTCTGATCAGGCTCCACGGATACATCATTAAACTCTAGTGCCTAAAACTCTCATGAATATATTCTCTGGGTTTATAGACATTATGGTGTTTGCATTTATTAAATTCCACGCATCTTAAACATAGCAGCAGTAGCAGCAGACACAGATTATCTGGAATTTTGTTTTGGCCAGTCTCTATACCATTTACTGGCCAGTAGTGTTCATTCAAACTGAAGCTGGGCTGTGCACGATTTATGTTCTCACACACATTGTACGTTCAAAAACCACATGTCAGACTTGTGTTTCCAGAAGCAAAACGTAAACAGCTTTTTTTCAAACTTAATTTACAAAAACGCGATGGGAGACATTAAAGTTAAAAAAAAACAAACATTACAAGACAGGTCTGCATTGTTTGCACAGGCACAGTGAGATGTTAAACGCAGCTCGTTACTCCATGTATACTAAACGATGCAGGACGTGCTATTAACCTGAAACTCAGTGCGATCCAAAAAATTCTTGCACCAATGAAAAATCAACTGAAAAAGGGCCAAAACTCACACTGGCACCAGTAGATCATGGCAGTGTTCTAGTTATTTTTTGACACAGTTTTATATCACACGGTTATCTAATTACAACTTGGCTTTTTTTTTTTTTTGAAAATGCCTTTTTTTGGCATTTTACAAAAGCACATGTATCTGTAAACACCAACACATGACACACCTCACATTAATGTGTGGTATACATAACCAATCAGTGTTAGCGGAGGGCACATTTTACCCAGAATGCCATCTGTCTGTGTTGTTACAAAACTTCAGAATTAGTGCATTATTCAACATTAAAAAGATATGTTATCTCTTAACTTTGCACAAATGACAGGAATTGACATAATGGAGTTATTCTATCAGTATTCATTTTACTTATACACCAAACCATAACTCAGCACTGCTTTATTTCCAAGACCTCAGCCTGATGGCAACGCTGTGATTGAGTAGAGCTGAGCTTTCTGGCTCCTCTCAATTGCGTCTGTGCTGGAAGCCATGTAGTAAACTGGAGCTTCCAGCAGATGGCAGGGACGCTGAAAGACAAAAGTGCTGATTCATTGTTTGGGTCTGTTGATGCTTTTGATGCTACCAGAAGCGATCACGGTGTTAAAACTCAAAATCAGCTTGTTAGTAGTTGCAACTATACTGAAGACAATACTGGAATATATTGGTTATCTGTAACTTCTGGTACATTTTTGTGTGGTTTATCAGTTTATCTTTATTGAAGATAACTTTTCAGTTATCTGATTATCTGTTATGAAAGTTAATTTTTTGGTTATCTGTGCCCACCACTGTGTGTATATATATATATATATATAATATATAATATATATCAAATCAGTTTATTTATAGCGCCAAATCACAACAAACAGTTGCCCCAAGGCGCTTTATATTGTAAGGCAAAAGCCATACAATAATTACAGAAAAACCCCAACGGTCAGAACGACCCCCTATGAGCAAGCACTTGGCGACAGTGGGAAGGAAAAACTCCCTTTTAACAGGAAGAAACCTCCAGCAGAACCAGGCTCAGGGAGGGACAGTCTTCTGCTGGGACTGGTTGGGGCTGAGGGAGAGAACCAGGAAAAAGACATGCTGTGGAGGGGAGCAGAGATCGATCACTAGTGATTAAATGCAGAGTGGTGCATACAGAGCAAAAAGAGAAAGAAACAGTGCATCATGGGAACCCCCCAGCAGTCTACGTCTATAGCAGCATAACTAAGGGATGGTTCAGGGTCACCTGATCCAGCCCTAACTATAAGCTTTAGCAAAAAGGAAAGTTTTAAGCCTAATCTTAAAAGTAGAGAGGGTGTCTGTCTCCCTGATCTGAATTGGGAGCTGGTTCCACAGGAGAGGAGCCTGAAAGCTGAAGGCTCTGCCTCCCATTCTACTCTTACAAACCCTAGGAACTACAAGTAAGCCTGCAGTCTGAGAGTGAAGCGGTCTATTGGGATGATATGGTACTATGAGGTCCCTAAGATAAGATGGGACCTGATTATTCAAAACCTTATAAGTACACTCAACAAAAAATATAAACGCAACACTTTTGGTTTTGCTCCCATTTTGTATGAGATGAACTCAAAGATCTAAAACTTTTTCCACATACACAATATCACCGTTTCCCTAAATATTGTTCACAAACCAGTCTAAATCTGTGATAGTGAGCACTTCTCCTTTGCTGAGATAATCCATCCCACCTCACAGGTGTGCCATACCAAGATGCTGATTAGACACCATGATTAGTGCACAGGTGTGCCTTAGACTGTCCACAATAAAAGGCCACTCTGAAAGGTGCAGTTTTGTTTTATTGGGGGGGATACCAGTCAGTCTCTGGTGTGACCACCATTTGCTCATGCAGAGCACAGGTAACGCACGACAACAGTGCTAAAATAAAATAAAAATCCACTGAACAGGCTGTGGAGCAGCACAGGTAATGCACGACAACAGTGCTAAAATAAATAAAAATCCACTGGACAGGCTGTGGAGCAGCACAGGTAACGCACGACAACAGTGCTAAAATAAAATAAAAATCCACTGAACAGGCTGTGGAGCAGCACAGGTAACACACGACAACAGTGGTAAAAAATAAAATAAAAATCCACTAGACAGGCTGTGGAACAGCACAGGTAACGCACGACAACAGTGCTAAAATAAAATAAAAATCCACTGGACAGGCTGTGGAGCAGCACAGGTAACACACGACAACAGTGCTAAAAAAAATAAAAATCCACTGACAGGCTGTGGAACAGCACAGGTAACACACGACAACAGTGGTAAAAAAAAATAAAAATCCACTGGACAGGCTGTGGAACAGCACAGGTAACGCACGACAACAGTGCTAAAAAAAAATAAAAATCCACTGAACAGGCTGTGGAGCAGCACAGGTAACACGACAACAGTGCTAAAATAAAATAAAAATCCACTGGACAGGCTGTGGACAGCACAGGTAACGCACGACAACAGTGGTAAAATAAAATAAAAATCCACTGAACAGGCTGTGGAGCAGCACAGGTAACACACGACAACAGTGCTAAAATAAAATAAAAATCCACTGAACAGGCTGTGGAGCAGCACAGGTAACGCACGACAACAGTGCTAAAATAAAATAAAAATCCACTGGACAGGCTGTGGACAGCACAGGTAACGCACGACAACAGTGCTAAAATAAAATAAAAATCCACTGGACAGGCTGTGGAACAGCACAGGTAACGCACGACAACAGTGCTAAAATAAAATAAAAATCCACTGGACAGGCTGTGGAACAGCACAGGTAACGCACAACAACAGTGCTAAAATAAAATAAAATCCACTGGACAGGCTGTGGAACAGCACAGGTAACGCACGACAACAGTGCTAAAATAAAATAAAATCCACTGGACAGGCTGTGGAACAGCACAGGTAACGCACGACAACAGTGCTAAAATAAAATAAAAATCCACTGAACAGGCTGTGGAGCAGCACAGGTAACACACGACAACAGTGCTAAAATAAAATAAAAATCCACTGAACAGGCTGTGGAGCAGCACAGGTAACGCACGACAACAGGTAAAATAAAATAAAAATCCACTGAACAGGCTGTGGAGCAGCACAGGTAACACGACAACAGTGCTAAAATAAAATAAAATCCACTGGACAGGCTGTGGAACAGCACAGGTAACGCACGACAACAGTGGTAAAATAAATAAAAATCCACTGAACAGGCTGTGGAGCAGCACAGGTAACACGACAACAGTGCAAAAATAAAATAAAAATCCACTGAACAGGCTGTGGAGCAGCACAGGTAACGCACGACAACAGTGCTAAAATAAATAAAAATCCACTGAACAGGCTGTGGAGCAGCACAGGTAACGCACAACAACAGTGCTAAAATAAATAAAAATCCACTGAACAGGCTGTGGAGCAGCACAGGTAACACGACAACAGTGCTAAAATAAAATAAAAATCCACTAGGCAAGCTGTGGAGCAGCACAACAACAGTGCTAAAAAATAAAACAAAAATAAAAACGAAAGCGTTAGCAAGCTAGTTAGCCTGCCAACGCTGATGAAGGCCAGCTGATAAAAGAGCTCCGTCGCGATGCTTCGACCGTTAGAGGTCTTCCTTAGGCGTTGGAGCACGGTGAAAAAGTAAAAAAAGTAAAAAAGTCTTGAAAAAGACTGTTAATTCAAAGAACTCAAACAGCTCAGTTCAAACAGCTAACAGCAGCAGAACACCGCTGTGCTCCGGAACAGGAAGTCAATATGTCAAGTGCATATGTCACATAATGCTCCTTGCTGTGCAACGAAAGCCACTCATATCATCAGCATAACAAGTATCATCAGCATAACAATGAAAGGCAATCCCAAAACTCCGCAGTATACACCCAAGGGGTGCCACATACAGGGAGAAAAGCAAGGGGCCTAAAACAGATCCCTGTGGAACCCCAAATCTCATGTCAGCAAGGTCAGAGGTAGTGCTATTATACAAGACACATTGAGAATGACTGGACAGATATGACATTAACCAGGCAAGGGCACTTCCGGTAATCCCAAAAAAATTCTCCAACCTATTGAGCAAAATATGATGATCCACAGTATCAAACGCAGCACTGAGATCTAACAACACCAAAACCGTAGTGGTGTCTGAGTCCATTGCTCGCAGAAGATCATTCACAACTTTAGTGAGCACTGTCTCTGTGGAGTGATATTTCCTAAAAGCAGACTGCAGCCGTTCAAAAAGATCATTGTCAGTGAGGTGGTCTATGAGCTGCCGTGAAACCACCTTTTCTAAAATTTTGGAACAGAATGATAGATTTGATATCAGCCTGTAATTTTTCAATACACTTGGGTCAAGATTAGATTTCTTAAGTAATGGTTTAATCACTGCTGATTTAAAACATTTTGGAACAGATCCAGAGGTTAATGACAGATTAATAATTTCCAGCACAGTCGGCCCAAGAGTGGCCACAGGTCCTTAAACAATTTTGTTGGTATGATATCAAATAAACAGGTTGTGCTTTTTGTAGACGCCACAAGTTTCGTCAGCACGCCCAATGAAATACTATTAAATTCTGTCAATCTGGGTAACACCTCAATGGTAGCGCCCACCTCCATAGCAGGTTTTAATGGCTGGACCGAGGCGTGCTGAGATATGCTCAGCCTAATATCTTCTATTTTCTTCTCAAAATAATCCAAGAAATGCTGCACTGAAAAAGGAGAACGACTAACAGGTGGCTGCCCATGAATAAGAAATGCGACTGTGTCAAACAAAAACTTTGAGTTATGTTTGTTTTTACTGATCAAATCCGAGTAATAGGTCCACTTGTGGCCAGTAGTGCATGCTTATAATCTAAAATAGCATCCTGCCACACAAGGCGGAACACCTCTAATTTGGAATAACGCCATTTCTGTTCCAAACCTCGAGCCTTCTTGCCTGAGGTCACGCAAAAATCATTGAACCAAGGTGACTGTGCCTTAGGAGGGCGTGACCTTAAAAGAGGAGGTGCATCTTATCAAGTGTAGTTTAAGCATTAAATTTAGACTATCCGAGGCTATCCACTGATTTAGCATTCTCCAGATTCAAAGCTAAAATATCAGGTAGTCTGGCCTCAAGTTCATAGTTGAGGGTTTAATAGTAGTAGTAGTAATGCAGTAGTAGACAAGGTTGGTTCCACTAAACGCGGCAGCGTAAATGTAAACCTGATAAGTGAATGGTCAGAGACTATAGATGCGAGAGGCAGAATGTCAATATTTGTGACAGCAAACCCACGTGCAAGAACCAGATCCAGGGTATTTCCACTAATGTGTGTCGGGTCCTGAATGCATTGCTGGAATCCTAAAGCATCCACAATTTGCATAAATGATTTGCAAAGGGGATCAGAGGGCTTATTTATATGAATGTTAAAGTCACCAATAATCAAAATGTTATCTGCACTAGCTGACAAACTAGAGATGAACGCACCAAATTCATCTAAGAAGTCAGAATATGGGCCAGGGGGCCTATAATCAGTGACAAAATAACATAGCTGAGCTCCAGTTTTATGACCCTGACAGTACTTAGCATCATGGGCATAACGGAGAGTCAGATGCTCAAAGGAATTCTATTTGTGACCCCAACAGCTAATAAAGAAAACCTAGATTTGTAAATAAAAGCCACACCCCGCCTTGCTTCACACACGGACACGTGACTAAATGTGTACGCTGGTGGACAGGCCTCATTCAAAGGAAGGAGAGTTATGGGTTTGAGCCAGGTTCACATAAACCAATCATATCTAAATGATGATCCATGATTAAATCATTAATCAACAATGATTTCAAGGACAGTGATCTGATGTTCAGGAGACCCAGGGTAAGGACCTCAGTGGGGATGACAGTCTCACTGTTTGGAACCCGGCGGAGCAAGCCCAGGTTCCGAGAGTGCAACTGGCGCACATCAATCTGGCGAAGACGTGGACGACCAGGCCGACAGTCCTCAGAGCCGACCAGCGGCACCACACAGGCTCTAACCGGATCCACAAGGCACCAGGGCAGCACAGATCCTGCCAGAATTCTGTGCCAAACAGAAGCCAAACAGAGCTTCAGCTTCACCAGACATCCACTTCGTCTCCACGGCGACGACTGCGCTTTCGGCCGAAAGGCAGCGCAGGAGCACAGCACAGAAAAGCCGGCATCTCCGATAAAAATGGGGGAAGAAAGTTCTGTCCACCCGCCGATAACCAAACCGCACCACAAACCGGGGGCTGGAGATCCAGCAGAGTTTGTCGATCATACAAAAACAGCATAAATTAAAAACAATAAAATAAACACACTGGAGAGCAGCAGACGAGCAGCCAGACACAACGGTGCCATCTTGGCACTCCCTCAATGGTTTTTCAAAACCATTTGTAAGTTGTCTGCCATTCGTGAAATCACTTTGTTCACAAAATGAGGTCCATTATCACTATAAATTGTACTTGGCCCCACAAATCTTAGAAACATGGTGTCTAACCAGATCCTTACTGGATGGCATTACCCTGACCTCTAGTAATACTGTGAGAAATCTTGGAGTCATTATTGATCAGGATATGTCATTCAAAGTGCATATTAAACAAATATGTAGGCTTTTTTGCATTTACGCAATATCTCTAAAATCAGAAAGGTCTTGTCTCAGAGTGATGCTGAAAAACTAATTCATGCATTTATTTCCTCTAGGCTGGACTATTGTAATTCATTATTATCAGGTTGTCCTAAAAGTTCCCTAAAAAGCCTTCAGTTAATTCAAAATGCTGCAGCTAGAGTACTGACGGGGACTAGAAGGAGAGAGCATATCTCACCCATATTGGCCTCTCTTCATTGGCTTCCTGTTAATTCTAGAATAGAATTTAAAATTCTTCTTCTTACTTATAAGGTTTTGAATAATCAGGTCCCATCTTATCTTAGGGACCTCGTAGTACCATATCACCCCAATAGAGCACTTCGCTCTCAGACTGCAGGCTTACTTGTAGTTCCTAGGGTTTGTAAGAGTAGAATGGGAGGCAGAGCCTTCAGCTTTCAGGCTCCTCTCCTGTGGAACCAGCTCCCAATTCAGATCAGGGAGACAGACACCCTCTCTACTTTTAAGATTAGGCTTAAAACTTTCCTTTTTGCTAAAGCTTATAGTTAGGGCTGGATCAGGTGACCCTGAACCATCCCTTAGTTATGCTGCTATAGACGTAGACTGCTGGGGGGTTCCCATGATGCACTGTTCTTTCTCTTTTTGCTCTGTATGCACCACTCTGCATTTAATCATTAGTGATCGATCTCTGCTCCCCTCCACAGCATGTCTTTTTCCTGGTTCTCTCCCTCAGCCCCAACCAGTCCCAGCAGAAGACTGCCCCTCCCTGAGCCTGGTTCTGCTGGAGGTTTCTTCCTGTTAAAAGGGAGTTTTTCCTTCACTGTAGCCAAGTGCTTGCTCACAGGGGGTCGTTTTGACCGTTGGGGTTTTACATCATTATTGTATGGCCTTGCCTTACAATATAAAGCGCCTTGGGGCAACTGTTTGTTGTGATTTGGCGCTATATAAAAAAATTGATTGATTGATTGATTGATAAATGACCTCTGGAATGCCATAATTTGGTACAATAGTTTTGCAAATGGCCTTTGCTACAGTTATGGCATTAGTAGAGCGGTTAAGGCCAACTTTTCACAAGAATCGTTCAGTTTTTGAAGAAAGCATGAAATGTTGCACAGGGATTCTATGGGACCTAAGGACCATGAAAAAAAATAGACCCCAAAAAATTGCACCCCCTGGTGGCTGCTATATTGAATTTAAAACGGCCACTGAAATTGACCAATTTGTAATATTATTTCAATTTGTGATATGCAAAGGACAGTAACTACAGCATCTATCACTGTTTTCAATATCAGGGTATATTTAAATGAAGTTCTGAATCTAGTCATATGGCAGCCATATTGGATTTCAAGATGGCTGCCTTGTTTTATACTTTTCTTTGCTTTTCTTAAAAATGACAATAATGCAGGGAAAGAAGTTGATCAAAGTTTAGTATTTTTGGTTCTAAAATCAGTAAATATCAATGAAAGTCAACCTCAAAGGGTCTTGAGGTTCTTATACCAGTGTTATGTAATAATAAAAACCTATATGGATGCTATGGGACTATTTTATGCTGCCAAGCTGCCCAATACATCAGAGATTACAGTTAAGACAGTGCTAAATTTCCAAAGCAAAAGTGCAACTTAAAATCCTCTTTAAATTCTTTATCTCTTGTTTGCTTAATAATGCTTATCTTTAATGCATTTCACGGTGTTTGGCAAGCTGCTTCATGGCATATGGGGTGCCATATGAGCCAAATTGAGCCAGTATGGTGTTTGTCATCTATCACATGTGATGTTATAATTTTGAGTGTTTTTGTGGCTTTTTGAAAGAATTTGTATAATTTTCTGGGTATTCATATTTTCTCTATGTTTTAAGGTTTTGAATCAAGATGTCAACAAAGTTGGAGCTTGTTGAATGCGGCTGCACAAAGTCTTGCACAGGCAATTGCAAATGTTTTAAGACATTCAAAACTAAAAATACTTGCACCCAGCTGTGCAAATGCAATGGGGAGTGCTACGATGGATAAGCTTCTGACATTGATCAGACACATGCCAGCAGGGCAACTTTTAATTATAAACTTGTTGGACATTTGGCCATCTGGGTAAGATTTCCCCACACTTGGGCTATTTGAAATGGACGAAAACGTTCATATATATTTTTAAAGCACTAAACATTTATTGATGCAACTTTAAATCATTCTGTTTGAAAACAAAAACAAACCAAAAAATGAATATTCAAGTTTGCTGTAACAAAGATAGCAAAATCTCTAGTTTTTGCATTGTGCTTTTTAAATAATCTGTTTTGTTCTGTTACAGATCTACACGTTTAATAATAAATCAGCTGTTTGTTATAATCTTAATTATTTTTTTTATAAATTTGGGTCAATAATATCACTTTGCGCAGGTAATTCCTTGTAAATAACACACTTTATAATGAAGTATCCCAGGAGCGATACAGATTATTCCACTATGGCTAAAATAATTCAACTGAAATGTGGAACTGGCATTAGCTGGATATGGCTAATACGAACCATATCTTTTGGCCTTGTTTATATTCATTTGGCAGCCCACCCATATATTTACCTTTAAAGTTGCCATGGTGCATGGACATGTTTGAACTAGATTTCTGCCTCCAGGATTTAAACATAGATCTTTATTACCAGTTACTTAACTTGAAAGGTAATTCTCTGATGTATACTTAACATATATGGCACTGTATGCTAAGTAGGATGCATGGAAAAATAGAAGAAAAATATTTTGACAATAGAGTGAAATATCTATAAATATATGTAATATCTTTACAGAGGACTGATATTTTTCATGATCTTCATTTTAATGGTGGCCATCTTGGAATCCAATACGGCCTCCATCTCACAAAGTTGAAAATGAGTCCATTGGATTCCGTGACCCCAAGAACATGGGTAAATATTTTGGCATTGTACTTTTATGTGCCTTAATTTGAAAGTAAATGGCAAAAATATGTTGAAAATAATGGTCATTTTTTAATCCAATATTGCAGCCACCAGGGGGCATTATTTTTTGGGGTCTATTTTTTTCATGATCCCTAGGTCCTATAGTATCACTGTGCCAAGTTTCATGCTTTCTTCAAAAACTGAACAATTTCTGCCTTAACCGCTCCACTACATCAGCCTTCTTAGATGGAACAATCTCAACCCATTTGGAAAACGCATCAGTGAGGACCAGGCAGTATACGGTCCACTCTGGTTGAGTTCAATAAAATCCATGTGAAGTGTTTGAAACGGATACTGTGGTTATGGAAAATGGCCTCGTTTTGGTCTCATGTTCCCTTGTGGATTGTGTCGAATGCACGTTGGGCACGTTGTACAGAGATTTTGGAGTAGGAACTGAATTCAAACATTGCAAAATGCTTACTTATGAGGGTTACCATCCCTCCTGTTGACACATGTCAGGTCCATGTGATAAAATGGCTGCTGCTGTAAACAAACTTTGAGGTAGAACTGGTATGTCATGTATACATTAGAGTTGGGTATCATCTAGTGTAAGCGCCTTTGTCTGTCAAAGCCTGTAAGTGAGCCCCCTGTTGGCAGCACCTCAGTACCTCAACATCAATCGAGGATATGTCAATGTCATCGGAGTAGACGTCAGATGCTCAATGTACCTGAGGCAGCGGTTTTAGCAATTTCATTGGCAAAATCTATTACCATTAGCCAACACACTGTGCCTTTAGTGTGTGCTGCACATTTGCACAAGCAATAAGGTGGTAAACAATGGCAGAGTAAAAGTTTTTTAGAAGAGCAGCACAAGTTACGGGTTTGCCAGTAGATGTCACCATTCTCCTTCACTCCCACTGTTTAGCGAAGAAAAAGACTTGAGAATGCATACTGGCTGTCTGTATAATAGTTACTTTTTTGTCTTTGGCCAAAAATACAAGCTCTAGTCGAGCATGAGTTCAGCAGCTTGTGCAGAGTGCGTGGGTGGTTATTTGTTTGCTTCAACATACCATTCTGTGATGTCACCACAGCATATCCTGTCTGTGTCTCTCCCTTATCATTATTTGGAGGTGGTTCCATCATGCTGTGGGCCTGTGTGGCCAGTGCAGGTATTGGATGTTGTGTGGGCCGCTGAAGAGGAGTACTGCTGGCCCACCACCACCAGATGGCGCCCGCTTGGAGTGCGGGCCTCCAAGCACGAGAGGGCGTCGGACCTACTGGGAGTGACAGCTGTCACACATCATCACCAGCCTGTCACTCATCAACCACATCCTCCATAAAAGCCGGACTGCAACTCCACCTCCCCGCCGAGAAATCAGCTACCATTCAGGTAACCTTCTCTGCTGTGATTTTTCTGAGGACTGAATATTGTTCTGTGTGCAGCCGTTTTCCCTGTGGTGACAGTCTGAAGCTGGATTGGCGGATAGTGTGAGCGCGATGTCTTCGCGATCTCACTCCTTCCAGGGAAGTGACTGACAGGAGCTGCATGGGTGATTCTGTGTCTGGAGGTGGAGGTTTTCCCTCCTGGAGGAATTAAGCACTGTAAGATTGCTGGGTGTGTATTCACACTAAGTTGATTGCCAGACACTAGCCTTAAACATCACTAAAAGACCCAGATGTTCGGTAAAGTTGAGGCCACAGCTTGTTCTGTTTCAGAACAAAAATGAACTTTAAAGGGTAAAAAGCATAGTAACATACAACCCCAATTCCAATGAAGTTGGGACATTGTGTAAAATGTAATTAAAAACAGAATACAATGATTTGCAAATCCAACAATGATTTGCTAACCCTAACCCTTTAAACCAATATTCAATTGATACCCATAAAGGCAAAATATTTAGTGTTCAATTGATAAACTTTATTGTTTTTGTGCAAATATTTGCTCATTTTGAAATGGATGCCTGCAACACATTTCAAAAAGCTGGGATAGTGTATGTTTCCCACTGTGTTACATCACCTTTCCTTCTAACAACACTCAATAAGCGTTTGGGAACTGAGGACACTAACTGTTGAAGCTTTGTAGGTGGAATTCTTTCCCATTCTTGCTTGATGTACGACTTCAGTTGTTCAACAGTCTGGGGTCTCCGTTGTCGTATTTTGCTCTTCATAATGTGCCACACATTTTCAATGGGCGACAGGTCTGGATTGCAGGCAGGTCAGTCTAATACCCGCACTCTTTTACTATGCAGCCATACAGTTGTACCACATGCAGAATGTGGCTTGGCATTGTCTTGCTGAAATAGCAAGACAATTCCCTTTTATGGCAGCATGTGTTGCTCCAAAACCTGGATGTACCTTTCAGCATTGATGGTGCCATCACAGGTGTGTAAGATGCCCATGCCATGGGCACTAACACACCCCCATACCATCCATCACAGTTGCTGGCTTTTGAACTTTGAGCTGGTAACAATCTGGATGGTGTTTTTCCTCTTTTGTCCAGAGGACACAACATCCATGATTTCCAAAAACAATTTGAAATGTGGACTCATCAGACCACAGCACACTTTTCCACTTTGTGTCTGTCCATTTCAAATGAGCTCGGACCCAGAGAAGGCGGCGGCATTTCTGGATGTTGATGTAAGGCTTTAGCTTTGCATGGTAGAGCTTAACTTGCACTTGTAGATGTAGTGACGAACTGTGTTAACTGAGAATGGTTTTCTGAAGTGTTCCTGAGCCCACACGGTAAGATCCTTTACATAATGATGTCAGTTTTTAATGCAGTTCCGCCTGAGGGATCAAAGGTCACGGACATTCAATGTTGGTTTTCGGCCTTGCCGCTTATGTGTAGAAAATTCTCTGAAACTTCTGATTATATTGTGGACTGCAGATGATGAATTACCTAAATTTCTTGCAATTGAATGTTGAGAAAAATTGTCCTTAAACTGTTGGACTATTTTTTCATGCCATTGTTCACAAAGTGGTGATCCTCACCCCATCTTTGCTTGTGAACAGCTGAGCCTTTTGGGGATGCTCCTTTTTTGACCAATCATGACACTCACCTGTTTCCAATTTCCCAGTCTTTTGTTGCCCCGTCCCAAGTTTTTTGAAACGTGTTGCAGGCATCTATTTCAAAATGAGCAATATTTGCACAAAAACAAAAACAAAAAAGTATCAGTTTGAACATTAAATATCTTGTCTTTGTAGGGTATTAAATTGAATATAAGTTGAAGAGGATTTGCAAATCATTGTATTCTGTTTTTATTTACATTTTACACAATGCCCCAACTTCACTGGAATTGGAGTTGTACTATGCCAGTATGCTAGCCATACGAATGGGAAATAAGTGCATCTTAAGTCTGGACTTGAAAGTCCGTACAGAATCTGTTTTATTGATGCAGGGAGATCATTCCACAGAACAGGGGCATGATAAGAGAAAGCTCTGTGACCCACAGACATTTTATTCACCCTAGGGGCACAATGAAGTCTTGCACCCTGAGAATGCAGAGCCCGGGCCAGTACGTAGGGTTTAATTAGGTCAGCTAAGTAGGGAGTTCCGAGTCCATGAACTATTTTATAGGTTAGTAGCAGAGCCTTAAAATCTGATCTCTCAGGAACTGGAAGCCAGTGAAGAGATGCCAAAATGGGTGTATTCTGGTCAAACTTTCTGCTTCCTGTCAAAAGTCTGCCAGCAGAATTCTGAAACACTTGGAAACCCCTCATGCTGGACTGTGGTAAACCAGAAAATGGACCATTGCAGTCATCCAATCTAGAGACAAATGCATGAATCAGGGTCTCAGCATCAGCCATAGACAGGATGGAATGAATCTTCACTATATTTCGCAGGTGGAAGAAAGCAGTCCTCGTAATACCTCTAATGTGGAGGTCAAAGGACAAAATCGGATCAAAATTACCCCAAGGTCCCTCAGTTTGTCAGTGTGATGTATGACACACGAGCCTAGGCTTAAGACAGACCGCTGTGGAACCCCAAATTTCATGTCACCAAGGTTACGGTTAGGGTTAGGGTGCTTTTGTACAAAACAGTGAGACCGACTGGTCAGGTATGACGTCAACCATGCAAGGGCACTCCCAGTAATTCCAAAATGATTTTCCAGCCTATCAAGTAGAATATGATCATCCACGGTTATCAAATGCAGCACTAAGATCCAACAGCACCTAAAACCATAGTGGTGTCCGAATCCATTGCAAGCAGATCATTCACCACTTTAGTGAGAGCTGTCTCTGTGGAGTGATATTTTCTAAAAGCAGACCTTAAAAAGATTATGAAGTGAGAGGCATGGTCAAAGAATACAGAGCAAGGTTCAGAACAAGGCAAGACAAAAATCAGGATTGTGAATGGGCGCTGGAAAGTGTACGAAGACAATAATCTGGCGAAGAAGTGAAGGACTGTGGAGTTTAAATACTTGTGGACTAATTAGTGAGAAGCGAGGGGCAGGTGGTGTAAACGAGGTGCACATGAGCAACAATCTAGAAGGGGTGTGGCTTCTGGCTAAAGAGTAAGACAGGGCGAGAGTGTACCAAGAGAGTGAGCAAAGTGGCGTGATGACAAAGACACGGGAGCAGGTGCAAGAGTGTGAGCGAACGTAAACAAAACAGACTGCATCAAAGTGAGGGAAAACATAATGGCAGATGCAGGGCGTGGAGTGAACAGAAGTAACTGGGCATGAGACCAGGAATGAAGACATGATGGGAGGTGCAGAGTGGAAACAAACAGCAAAAGCAAAACAGAGCTAAAATGGAAATCATGGTCAGAATGTAATACAACAACAGGAACCAAAATCAAACATGAGCATGAGTACAAAAGCAACTAGAACTGATCAGGAAATCAATACAAAAGCAGAATTAAACAGGAACAGACTAATAAACAGAAATCACAAACCGATATAAATAGTAGAGAAGCTTGAATCTTCGACTGGACTGGGTTGCTTGACGTGAGGACGTTTCGCTTCAAATCACAGAAGCTTCCTCAGCTAAAATTCTTGCTCTGGTAGTCTGACTTCTGTCTTGACTCTTGTAGAGAAGAATAAACCAGAAGCCAACAAAAGCTGGAGTTTTTTAACCTAACCAGACCCCACCTACCGAGAGGCTGACTGCTATAGGCTAGTGACTAAACAATAGCTCTAATTAGCACCTATTGTGCTCTAGTTAGCATTCTCCTAATGACAGGATGGAAGCCTCCCCTGATGGCTCCCTTGATGACTCTCTCCTGATGACGTGAATGACTCATTACCATGAACAAAAGACTGAAACTGCTTTGACCTGAGTACCACATTATAAACAGGGGACAAAGCGTGTCTGAGACCTGCTCCGCGCTTAAGGCTGGGTTTCAACTGTTTTACAAAGAATGCTTCCTTGACACCTCTCTCAAACCATTTCTTCTCTCTGGCTAAGATTTTAACTTCCTTGTCCTCAAGCGTGTGGTTAGTGTCTTTCAGGTGGAGATGAACTGCAGACTGAGGTCCACTGGTGACCTCTCTGCGGTGCTGGTATAGCCTCTTGTATAAAAGTTGCTTCGTCTCACCTATGTAGTGTTCATTACAGTTTTCCTGACATCTGATATGATACACTACATTGCTCTGTTTGTAACTAGTTACAAACAGAGCAATGTAGTGTAATGGTTTAATCACTGCAGATTTGAAACATTTAGGAACAGATCCAGAGGTTAATAACAGGTTAATAATTTCCAGCACAGACGGCCCAAGAGTGGGCCACAGGTCCTTAAACAGTTTTGTCAGTATGCCTAGTGAGATGCTATCAAATTCTGTAAATCTAGGTAACACCTCAGTAATGGCTCCCACCTCAATAGCAGGGTGTAGTGGCTGGGTTAAGGCATGCTGGGATATGTTTCTCCTAATGTCATCTATTGTCTTCTTGAAGTAATCCAAGAAATCTGCTATAAAAGGAGAGTGACTTACAGGTGGTTGTCCATGAATAAGTGTTGCCAACCCTGTCAAACAAGAACTTTGAGTTATGATTATTTTGGTTGATCAAATCAGAGTAATATGTCTGCTATGTAGCCAGTACTGTATGATGATTGTCCTAAAATGGCGTCATGGCAAGAGAGGTAGAATACTTCTAATTATGAACTATGCCATTCCACTCTAGACCTCTAGCCTTATGCTTAGGTCATGTAAGTAATCAATGAACCAAGGTGACTGTGGTTTGGGGGGCATGGTTTTAACAAGGTGGTGCAATCATGTCATGTTGTAGTTTGAGCACTGACTCAATTTTCAATTTATTTTCATTTATATAGTGCCAAATCACAACAGAGTTGCCTCAAAGCGCTTCACACAGGTAAGGTCTAACCTTACCAACCCCCAGCAGCAACAGTGGTAAGGAAAAACTCCCTCTGAGGAAGAAACCTCAAGCAGACCAGACTCAAAGGGGTGACCCTCTGCTTGGGCCATGCTACAAACATAAATTACAGAACAATTCACGGATGAATATACAAGAAATGGTATTGGCGCACAGGACAGGAGGATCGCCAACACGAACACAACTCCCATCTCTGGATGGAGCTGCACCTTAACAGAGCGAAAAAACAGAATCAGGCATCAGAAAGACAAGAAATACTGTATAATTTGCCAATATTAAACAACAAGAAAAACAGAGAAATACTAAGGTAATCGCCGGCCATTAGCCTTAAACTTCACTAAAAAACCCAGAATTTAGGTAAAGTTGAGGCCGCAGCCCGCTCCAATTACTAATAAATGAATTAAAAGAGTAAAAACCGTAAAACAAAACTGTACCAGTATGCTAGCCATACGAAATGGAAAATAAGTGAGTCTTAAGTCTGGACTTGAAAGTCTCCACAGAATCTGACTGTTTTATTGATGCAGGGAGATCATTCCACAGAACAGGGACATGATAAGAGAAAGCTCTGTGACCCACAGACTTCTTATTCACCCTAGGGACACAAAGTAGTCCTGCACCCTGAGAACGTAAAGCCAGGGCCGTAAGGTTTAATTAGGTCAGCTAGGTAGGGAGGTGCCAGTCCATGAATAATTTTATAGGTTAGTAGCAGAACCTTAAAATCTGATCTCACTGGGACAGGAAGCCAGTTAAGAGACGCCAAAATGGGTGTAATGTGGTTGTACTTTCTGCTTCGTGTCAAAGTCTGGCTGCAACATTTTGAACCAATTGGAGACCCCTAATGCTAGACTGCAGTAAACCAGAAAATAGAACATTGCAGTAGTCCAATCTAGAAGAGATAAATGAGAGAGATAATATTTCTAATGTGGAGGGCAAAGGACAACGAAGGATCAAAAATTACCCCAAGGTTCCAGTAATCCCAAAATGATTTTCCAGCCTTTCAAGTAGAATATGATGATCCACAGTATCAAATGCAGCACTGAGATCTAACAGCAACAGAACCGTAGTGGTGTCCGAATCCACTGTAAGCAGAAGATCATTCACCACTTTAGTGAGAGCCGTCTCTGTGGAATGATATTTTCTAAAAGCAGACTACAGTGGCTCAAAGAGATTGTTAAGATAGTCTACGAGCTGCCGTGACACCACTTTTTCCAGAATTTTAGAGAAAAATGATAGATTTGATATCGGCCGATAGTTTGTCAATACACTAGGGTCAAGACTAGGTTTTTTAAGTAATGGTTTAATCACTGCAGATTTGAAATATTTAGGAACAGATCCAGAAGTTATAGAAAGATTAATAATTTCCAGCACAGTCGGACCAAGAGTGGGCCACAGATAAGATCAAATAAACAGGTTGTGCTTTTTGTTGACATTACGAGTTTTGTCAGCATGCCTAGTGAGATACTATCAGATTCTGTAAATCTAGGTAATACCTCAGTAGTGGCACCCATCTCAATAGCAGGGTGTAGTGGCTGGGTTAAGGCATGCCAGGATATGTTTAACTTGATGTCTTCTATTTTCTTCCCAAAGTAATCCAGGAAATCTTGTGCTGTAAAAGAACAAACTACAGGTGGTTGTCCATGCATAAGTGTTGCTACCATGTCAAACAAGAACTTTGAGTTATGCTTGTTTTTGTTGATCAAATCAGAGTAATAGGTCCACTTTGTAGCCAATAATGCATGTTTATAGTCTAAGATAGCATCACGCCACGCAAGGTGAAATACTTCTAATTTTGAATGACGCCATTTCTGTTCTAGACCTCTCGCTTTATGCTTGAGGTCACGCAGATAATCATTGAACCAAGGTGACTGTGATTTGGGGGAGCGCGGTTTTAACACAGGTGGTGCAATCATGTCGAGTGTAGTTTTGAGCACTGAGTTTAAACTATCCACAAGTCTGTCTACTGACTGGGTATTTGTCAAATGTGAAGCTAAGACATCAGGCAGTCTAGCTTCGAGTTCAGTCTTAGTTGAGGAGTTGATGCATCACCGAAAATCAAATCAAATCAAATCAATTTTATTTATATAGCGCCAAATCACAACAAACAGTTGCCCCAAGGTGCAGCGAAACTGTAAACTTAATAAGTGAGTGATCAGACACCACTGATATAAGAGTTATGATGTCAATATTCATGACAGCAATACCACGTGCGAGAACCAGATCCAGGGTATTTCCACTAATGTGCGTCGAATCCCGATTGCATTGCCGAAATCCTAATGCAGCCACAATTTCCATAAATGATTTGCAGAGGGGATCAGAAGGCTTATTTATATGAATGTTAAAGTCACCAATGATCAGAATGTTATCTACACTAGTTGACAAGTTAGAGATGAATGCACCAAATTCATCTAAGAATTCAGAATATGGGCCAGGAGGCCTATATACAGTGACAACGTAATACGACTGATTTTTATTCTTCTGACCTTGGCAATGTGTAATATCCTGAGCAGAGCGGAGAATCAGATGCTCAAACGAGTGAGATTTGTAACCCCCAACAGCTAATAAGCTAAACCCAGATTTATAAATAAGAGCAACACCCCCGCCTTGCTTCGCATCACAAGGGACGTGACTAAATGTATATGCTGGTGGGCAGGCCTCATTTAAGGGGAGAACAGCTGTAGGTTTAAGCCAGATTTCACATAGCCCAATCATATCTAAATGATCATCAATAATTAGATCATTGATCAACAATGATTTTGAGGACAGTGATCTTATATTAATGAGACCCAGTCTAAGGACCTCAGTGGGGTTGACAGTTGAACTGTTTGGGTTTAGGGGTTGTTCCAGAGTAGCATATATAAGATGACTAGAAGTAGGTTTAGGTTTAAGACATTCCATGCGCATTGTAGGTAGCAGACATGAAATCTTTGCTATTGCTGGACCAACCACTGGGCCATCCTCAATTTCAACATCATCCAATATAGTAATGGGTATTAAGTTTGGAAAGTATATCCCTCTATGATTTTTATGGACACGACTACGGAAGCATGCCACAGTCTCAACTTGTTGAAATTCCATCCCTGGCAAATAAACTGCACTATCACCATAGTGGATTTTCTGCACTAAATTCCCAGCTAAGCTAATGGATTCCACACCTACATTTGTGACATTATGGCTTGCAGGGTCTCTAATCACCTGCTCCGTGGCCTGCTGTAGATTCCTAATGTTACCCTTCCTGTAGAGCTCTATCTATGTTCGCAGACAAGATGGCGGCGCCTTCCCCAGTAGGGTGGAGACTGTCCAGCATCAGCAAGCCACGGCGGCCCCAGCTGTGTGAAATTCAGAGTGGTGTCACAGCAACAAACAATCCGTCAGAATCAAGTTGCTAGATCTGTCCACAAGACTGTCTGTCTAATGACTGGGTATTTGCCACATCTGAAGCTAAGACATCAGGCAGTCTAGCTTCACGTTCAGTCCTAGTTTAGGAGTTTTTGTGTCGTCGCAATGATAAATTAGGTTGTTGTTGTTCCACTAAACATGGCAGCGAAACTGTGTACCTAATAAGTGAGTGATTAGAGACGACTGATGACCAAGAGGCACGATGTCAATATTTGTGACAGCAGTACCATGTGCAAGAACCAAATTGATGGTATTTCCACTGTGCTTCGAATCCTGAATACATTGATGAAATCCTAATACAACCGCAATTTCCATAAATGATTTGCAGAGGGGATCAGAAGGCATATTTATATGAATGTTGAAGTCACCAATAACACTATGTAACACAATTTTTGTTCCTGGCTTCTAAGTGTTATATTTCAACTGCTTATGTCTAAAGTCTATGGAAAAATGATTACATTCAGCACAAACTTTGATTTTATTTTTTTACCGTTCTAGAAAGTTCTAAACGTTTCTTGAAATTTCTAGATAATTCTGGAAACTTCTAGAAAATTCTGGACAGTTCTAGCAGTCAAAGAATATTCTAGAAGACTACTCAGTAGTAGTGAATGCGAATCAAGAATATTCTTGAAAACAGACAAATTTCAAAAAATCATTGTCTTGATCACAGAAGCAAAGTTTCTGTGGAATAACAACTATTTTCTATTTATTTAAGGCATAACAGGTTAGGAAACCACACTGTGTATCCAGGAACAAAATAAAAATAAAAATTTGTTATATAGTGTAATCAAAATGTTATCTGCACTCGTCGACAAGTTAGAGATGAGCTCACCAAATTCATCTAAGAATTCAGAGTATGGGCCAGGGGCCTATATCCAGTGAC
The DNA here is from genome assembly GCF_902500255.1 of Thalassophryne amazonica. Classification (NCBI taxonomy): domain Eukaryota; kingdom Metazoa; phylum Chordata; class Actinopteri; order Batrachoidiformes; family Batrachoididae; genus Thalassophryne; species Thalassophryne amazonica. The sequence continues at coordinate 146,306,733 of NC_047106.1, read as the reverse complement.
AAAGTAATACAGCTGATTTTTATTCTTCTGACCTTGGCAACACATAGCATTGTGGGCAGAGGGGAGAATTCGATGCTCAAAAAAAAAATATATTTATGACCCCCAACAGCTATTAAGCTAAACATAGATTTAAAAATAAGAGCAACACCCCCGCTGTCAGAGTTGAACCTGCTGAAAAAGACAGCTCAAATTATTAAAGAAAATGGCCACAAGGAAACACTGAATTTCTTTCCTGCGCAGGAGAGAGCCTGATGGGCATGACCACTCATCACCACTTGCCAGTCAGCTCTGAAGGGACCACCTACTCATCTCCTGCATTTATTGAAGCAAAAATGAATACAGGCAGATGCAGAAAATAACACACATCATCTTGGAGTCACACAGTCTGTTCTCATATAGATATAGCATTGTCATGAATTTCTTAAACAGAGACAAAACAGAAACAAAACAGGACCAGCTTGAGCTGGTGTGAACAAATCAAATCAAAAATCAAATCAATTTCATTTATATAGCACCAAATCACAACAAACAGTTGCCCCAAGGTGCTTTATATTGCAAGGCAAAGCCATATAATAATTACAGAAAAACCCCAACTGTCAAAACGACCCCCTGTGAGCAAGCACTTGGCAACAGTGGGAAGGAAAAACTCCCTTTTAACAGGAAGAAACCTCCAGTAGAACCAGGCTCAGGGAGGGGCAGTCTTCTGCTGGGACTGGTTGGGGCTGAGGGAGAGAACCAGGAAAAAGACATGCTGTGGAGGGGAGCAGAGATCGATCACTAATGATTAAATGCAGAGTGGTGCATACAGAGCAAAAAGAGAAAGAAACACTCAGTGCATCATGGGAACCCCCCAGCAGTCTAAGTCTATAGCAGCATAACTAAGGGATGGTTCAGGGTCACCTGATCCAGCCCTAACTATAAGCTTTAGCAAAAAGGAAAGTTTTAAGCCTAATCTTAAAAGTAGAGAGGGTGTCTGTCTCCCTGATCTGAATTGGGAGCTGGTTCCACAGGAGAGGAGCCTGAAAGCTGAAGGCTCTGCCTCCCATTCTACTCTTACAAACCCTAGGAACTACAAGTAAGCCTGCAGTCTGAGAGCGAAGCGCTCTATTGGGGTGATATGGTACTACGAGGTCCCTAAGATAAGATGGGACCTGATTATTCAAAACCTTATAAGTAAGAAGAAGAATTTTAAATTCTATTCTAGAATTAACAGGAAGCCAATGAAGAGAGGCCAATATGGGTGAGATATGCTCTCTCCTTCTAGTCCCCGTCAGTACTCTAGCTGCAGCATTTTGAATTAACTGAAGGCTTTTCAGGGAACTTTTAGGACAACCTGATAATAATGAATTACAATAGTCCAGCCTAGAGGAAATAAATGCATGAATTAGTTTTTCAGCATCACTCTGAGACAAGACCTTTCTAATTTTAGAGATATTGCGCAAATGCAAAAAAGCAGTCCTACATATTTGTTTAATATTTGTCAAAAATGACTCCAAGATTTCTCACAGTATTACTAGAGGTCAGGGTAATGCCATCCAGAGTAAGGATCTGGTTAGACACCATGTTTCTAAGATTTGTGGGGCCAAGTACAATAACTTCAGTTTTATTTGAGTTTAAAAGCAGAAAATTAGAGGTCATCCATGTCTTTATGTCTGTAAGACAATCCTGCAGTTTAGCTAATTGGTGTGTGTCCTCTGGCTTCATGGATAGATAAAGCTGGGTATCATCTGCGTAACAATGAAAATTTAAGCAATGCTGTCTAATAATACTGCCTAAGGGAAGCATGTATAAAGTGAATAAAATTGGTCCTAGCACAGAACCTTGTGGAACTCCATAATTAACCTTAGTCTGTGAAGAAGATTCCCCATTTACATGAACAAATTGTAATCTATTAGATAAATATGATTCAAACCACCGCAGCGCAGTGCCTTTAATACCTATGGCATGCTCTAATCTCTGTAATAAAATTTTATGGTCAACAGTATCAAAAGCAGCACTGAGGTCTAACAGAACAAGCACAGAGATGAGTCCACTGTCTGAGGCCATAAGAAGATCATTTGTAACCTTCACTAATGCTGTTTCTGTACTATGATGAATTCTAAACCCTGACTGAAACTCTTCAAATAGACCATTCCTCTGCAGATGATCAGTTAGCTGTTTTACAACTACCCTTTCAAGAATTTTTGAGAGAAAAGGAAGTTTGGAGATTGGCCTATAATTAGCTAAGATAGCTGGGTCAAGTGATTGCTTTTTAAGTAATCGTTTAATTACTTGTTATGTGTCGACGCGGATTGAGGAGCGAACCTGCGTCAGACAGGACCCAGCGCTAAAAATAACCAGAAAACGGTTCCAAACAAAAACTATTTATTATACACCTGTGTTTAAAAGTGTAAAAACATAAAAAAAAAACAACGTCCCTCTGGTGGAGTGATCCGCGGCTCGCTCTCCAGCGCCCGCAAGGATTAAAGCCGGCGCTCCTGGACTTCCTACCACCGCCAAACACCCCCCAGGTGGACACGACAAACTGATTCTCTGTGAAGCAAAGAGACGGTGAGGTAAATCAACAGATACAACTATATCTTCCAATAAACACACGCTGCCAGCAACACACTCAGGTCAGTGTCCTTTTTTTTACTTTATGCAAATGAGCAGCCTCTCACAACAAGTGGAGGATCACTTATCCTTCACGCCACAGCAGTGAGAAGCAAACTACGCAATTCTCTTTACAATTCCAGTACACTGTGTAACAAAACACCAAGTTACTATCAACAAGTACTTAAACACTTAATTACCTTTCATGTGTGCTGACAGCATGTGTCCTCACCCCTCCCTGCTTCACGGGCTCGATGTGTCAAACCCAGGCGCGGTCCCTCAGTGTCTCACAAACGAACGTCACAAGGTCGAGTTCCCGGCAGTTCTGCTTGAATCACACATGACTTAAATGCAGAACGCCATCCAATTATCTGCTTCAGCTGCAAGTCGTCCAGGTTGCACGTGAGCACCAAGCACAGGTGCTTTCCATGATGTTGATGAGGGTGAAGACTCTTCAGCCAGCACCTTCTTCACAGACAAATCAGCCCTCATGCCACCTGGAATGCAAAGAAAAGAAAAGAACACCAAAACATCCAGCCACGCCCCCCCCCCCCCCCCCCCCAACACACAACAATTACTGCCACCTTAAAAGCCTGTGGTACATAGCCAACTAATAAAGATAGATTGATCATATTTAAGATCAAGCATTAATTAATGGTAGGGCTTCCTTGAGCAGCCTGGTAGGAATGGGGTCTAATAGACATGTTGATGGTTTGGAGGAAGTAACTAATGAAAATAACGCAAACAGAACAATCAGAGAGAAAGAGTCTAACCAAATACCGGCATCACTGAAAGCAGCCAAAGAGAACGATATGTCTTTAGGATGGTTATGAGTAATTTTTTCTCTAATAGTTAAAATTTTATTAGCAAAGAAAGTTATGAAGTCATTACTAGTTAAAGTTAAAGGAATACTCGGCTCAATAGAGCTCTGGCTCTTTGTCAGCCTGGCTACAGTGCTGAAAAGAAACCTGGGGTTGTTCTTATTTTCTTCAATTAGTGATGAGTAGTAAGATGTCCTAGCTTTACGGAGGGCTTTTTTTATAGAGCAACAGACTCTTTTTCCAGGCTAAGTGAAGATCTTCTAAATTAGTGAGATGCCATTTCCTCTCCAAGTTACGGGTTATCTGCTTTAAGGTGCGAGTTTGTGAGTTATACCACGGAGTCAGGCACTTCTGATTTAAGGCTCTCTTTTTCAGAGGAGCTACAGCATCCAAAGTTGTCCTCAATGAGGATATAAAACTATTGACGAGATAATCTATCTCACTCCCAGAGTTTAGGTAGCTACTCTGCCCTGTGTTGGTATATGGCATTAGAGAACATAAAGAAGGAATCATATCCTTAAACCTAGTTACAGCGCTTTCTGAAAGACTTCTACTGTAATGAAACTTATTCCCCACTGCTGGGTAGTCCATCAGAGTAAATGTAAATGTTATTAAGAAATGATCAGACAGAAGGGGGTTTTCAGGGAATACTGTTAAGTCTTCAATTTCCATACCATAAGTCAGAACAAGATCTAAGATATGATTAAAGTGGTGGGTGGACTCATTTACATTTTGAGCAAAGCCAATCGAGTCTAACAATAGATTAAATGCAGTGTTGAGGCTGTCATTCTCAGCATCTGTGTGGATGTTAAAATCACCCACTATAATTATCTTATCTGATCCCGAGCCGAGTCTCCAATTCGCCCAGCCTGGCCTCCAAAGCTACGAACAAGCTACACTTATTACAAGTACCATTACTGCTAAAGGAGGCCAAGGAATAACTAAACATTTCACACCCAGAGCAGTAATTCAGTAATTCATTTATGCCTTTTTTGTCTTTATTAATTTTCTTTTTTCACCATTTTATGAACAGTGTCAAGTGTGTACATAAAACTGTACTATTTGTTTATTGTTTATATATTATTATGTTGACTTGGAATCAGAGGTGTGACGAAGTCACTGTCAAGTCATTCTCAAGTCATCAATCTGCAAGTCCCAAGTCAAGTCTCAAGTCAGCTTGCAAACAATTGGTGGTCATTATGACTTGAGACTTGACTTGGGACTTGTTTATTCATGACTTGAGAGTGACTTGATGGTGACTTCATCCCACCTCTGCTTGGAATAAACAAACAAACAATTATTTTGACATTTTCCTCCTGTTTATCAATGATAATGTCTCTATTCTCATCATCACTGTTGAGTCAATGTCAAAAATCATGCAGTCAAAGTCAGTCATACTATGCCACCTGTAGGAAGAGTGAAGGAGTGAGCTTCCTTCCCAAACTGACTCCAGCTGATTAGCTGACTGAAGACACCTGTCGGCGGCTTGTCAGCAGGATCACTCTGCTTCAGCTTGGCTTCAGAAATCAGAGGAGACACAACTGTTCAGCTTGGGCAAACTGTGAAGAGGTATGGATGTACTGAAATGTATAAACGAAAAGATAATGATAAGTGTTTTGGTTTGAAAAATGATTTGATGATGAATATAAATTTCTGTTTTGTTGAAGGTTTTCAACTTAACAATCCTCCAAATTAAAAATCAAGAAGAGGAAGAGTTGATCCATTTCATTCATGGTTTTGCCATGCCTTTTTCAAGTATGGGCAGAAGCTGAATCATTTAAACACTGTATAACTTGACAATCACAAAGCCACCAGTTCCATCACTGGACTTTCGGTGGCCCGGTAATATTTATAGAAACATCAAAATCTTACACTCAGGGAAAGCAATGTTTTCAACCATCATTTTTCCCATCTGAATGGGGTAACAAGACTCAGGATCAGACTGCAGCAGAGCAATGTAATCACAATCTAGCAGCAAACCATTGACTGTGCCCGAAATCATTTGTTCAATCAATGATCGTATGAGGGGAATTATACAGCAAATCATAACACTCAGCAAGCCAAGCAACACAATAATTGGGGTAAGCAGTTTTAACAGGATGTGATACCTTGATCCACAAAAGCGCCATGAGGTCCAGCTATTATCTGTAATGAAATCCTTACTCACAGTGTTTCTTAACATTGTTAAATTCTGGATGGCCAGACCGATTGACCCTCCATCATCATCGTTGTCAGGGATGAATGTACAACAACTTTCTCCCACCATGCCACACACACCACTGGAGGCCGCAGTTAATTGATCCAAAACCATTTGATCTTGCATTTCCATGATCCTCAGAGCTGTCAGCTCTGCCCTTATGCCTCTAAGAGCCTCAACAGTGGAGTTGACAAAGTAACTGAATCTATAATTTAGTGTCTCCATGCATAACATCACTTTGCCCACGCCCAAACAGGGGAAGAGTGACAGCAGGACTTTCTGGTCTGTGGACCACAGCTTCATGTCCTGAGGCATATCTGTTCCCCATACAGAGTCGTGGGGAGCCAAGTCACGCTTAAAACGATAACTGGTCGAGAGGTGAGCGGCTGTGATGTAGGAGTGCTGAGCCATGGTTATTGGGGCACATCTGCCTGTCCATCCTGCTGGGAGGGCTATGGGCATTATGGCCCCACAGCCAATACATGCTCACCTGAGCATAGGTTCCCATTGGGTCAGGCACTTGGAAGTAATCTATACATTTACCACCATAGGGAGCCTGGGTATGATTAAGGTTTCCATCCAACAGGCGAGTGACACGACCCCAAAATGATCTCACACAGTGGCTTAGCTATCTTTCCCAAATTGGTAATTGGGCCAGAAAACAAAGGTTGGTTGTTTGCATAACAGGTGAGTCGAGCTCCGGGATCAAGGAAAAGATTAGTGTGCACAGGTGTATCAAGTGACCCTTCTGCAGGCAAGAAATTTTTAAATGATATGTTTTTTGGTGCCTTGGTGGTTATATAGGAGCCTGTATGTTGGTGAACTGATTGATTGAGTACCATGGGATCGATTGCTGATGCGAACATATGTGGAAATAAAAGGCTGACATTTAGGAGCGGCAGTGGTCTTATGCGTGGGTGTGCTGCAGAAACAGCCATCAGAGAACACACATAACAGTTGTTCAAATTTACCTCATGAGCCAAACACTTAACATAGCTATACCACATATTCATCTGATATGGGTTACGTGGCGTATCAAACATCCACTCACAACTTGATCACGGCCTCACTTGCTTCTGGTCTGAATTGTCATGTGGTTTATATATTTTATCATGCCACCACACAGTAGCTGCCACAATTATAGCAATAATCGTCAGAATTATCACTAAAGTGTGAACTTTACACCCTGCTGTGGTGGCAAATATTTCCATAGCTGGAACAGTTCAAGTAATATATCTCTCCTTTTTTTTTTTTTTTTTTTACAGTTCTATGCTTTGGTGACACTTCAGGATTTCAGTTCAGCAGTTCTGGGCTTACGGACTGAAAGTGACAGTTCAGGATTTCAGTTCAGCAGTTCTGGGCTTGGGGACTGAAGGAATCAGGAACTCTTTTTATTTAGTTTTCCCTTCAGATGTGATACATGAATCTATACTATATCAGTATGTGTAAAGCATGCTGCAGTTGGAAGTACAATAATGTGTTATGTACTTTGTCCCATGTCCTGTTCTTGACGTTACTTAAACACAGGTCCACAGGAATGGAACAGGATTTTCCCGTCTCCTGCTCTCAAAGAATCAGGTTCGTCTGCTTCTCTTCCTGGTCTGGTCTTGTCTACTTTTTTGCTCTATTTCAAGCTTGTAGTCTGTCTGCTTCTCATCCTGGCTTGTGTTGATCGGATTCTCCTCGGTTTTAGCTGGTTTCTAGTCTGCTTCAGGACCCTGGATGGGCTTGGGTGTCTTGTCCGGTTCAACTTTATCTTTGTTCTCTGATCACACTCTGGTCACCCTCTCTTAGTTGTCAGACGTGCTTCCAGCCGTTGCTGGACCTATATAGACCGTCAGCCGACACTGTTACATGTCGTCTTCTTTGTCCAGTTCAATATTTTTCAGATATCTTTGTCTTTTGCAGTGGGATAGATGTACCCAAGATGACCTCTCTGCAATTGTTACTGCAGTGGGGGTGGTTAGCAGCACTTGGAATGGACCCTCCCCCTTTGGAGATGACCAGTTCTTTCTCTTAATGGCCTTCATCAGCACCCAATTGCCAATCTGGATCAGATTCTCAGCGTCCTGTGCAGAAACAGGAGATTCTGGCAGCTTGTTAGAGTGTATAATAGTCTTGTGGGACAACACTTGTCTCATATAATCAACTAATCCCTCACTGTCACTATCAGGCCCCATTATTTCCTGTAAGTCTGGTAACCTATAGGGCCTGCCGTACAGAATTTCAAATGGCGTACGTCCAGTCTCTAAGGCGAGCCTTATATGCATGTATAATTTCACCAAATCTAAACAATAAACCCAAGTTTTCTCTGTTTCTTCCATGCATTTTCTGAGCCTACTTTTAATTGTCCCATTTGTTCTTTCCACTAAACCTGCACTTTGAGGATGGTAAGCACAGTGTTTTTGCATTTATTCCCAAGTGATCTGTTAAATGCTAAATGACTTTATTTACAAAATGTGAGCCATTATCACTGTACAGTGTTTCAGGTATCTCGTGTCTTGGGATTATACCTCGACAGAGAATCTTTGCAACTGTTACAGCATCTGCATGTTTAACAGGGAATATCTCCACCCATTTACTATATGTGTCAATCAGCATGAAACAATATTTTTTTCCCCTCACATTGGTTAAATTCAATAAAGTCCATGTGAATTGTTTGGAATGGGTATTTAGGTGTTGGGAATTTCCCACGTTTTGGCCTCTCATTTCCCTGCGGGTTGTGTTTTGCACAAATTAAACATGCTCTGCAGTAGTTTTTTCGCATATGCCTGAAACCTGAACATCAAAAAATGATGATTAACCAGTCCTACCATCCCCCTTGTGGAGACATGGCACGGCCCATCACTCAAAATAGAAGCCCACTTAAAGAGACTTCGTGGCAGGACTGGTTTGCTTGAGGCCATCTTCTTAACCTGCAGGCCTCGGTCAAGGCTATGAGCTCTGCAGCCTGTGCTGACAGGTGGTTTGGTAAAGATTGAGTAATAAAGATTTCATCAGCAGAGACTACAGCATAGCCTGAAGCAGTAGTACCATCAGGATTTTCCTACAGGACCCCTCAACAAAAATAACTTCAGAATCAGGAAGTGGAACATCTCTCAAATCAGAACGGGGTTTATGAATCTCCTCAGAGTCAGCAAGACAGTCATGTGGTTGACCTTCATATGTGAAAGCAAACCAAAATTGACTATCATTGTGAATTGGAACAGAGAAAAATGCATTGCATGTATCCACCACTGAAAACCATGAAGCTCGAGGATTCAGAGTGTAGCGCCATGGCCTCGATTCGCCCTGATTAAATAAAATATATTAATCCTGTCTCAACAACAAAAACAACTGGAGAGAGAGACTGCATTTCCACCCCCAGTTAAGAAATTCCTAAGTCATCTGGAGATCTTCAGATAAGTTTTGTAGACGTCCCCCGATGGTTCAACACTGCTTCGCAGAGGAAAAACAAAGCTATAATTCAAAGTTCTTCAAAGGGAAGCCCTCGCCTTTTATCGGTTAAATTTCGGTGATGGCTTCACGTCAGAATCTGAGCTTCTCCAGGCCAGGAGAACCCAAATTTTATGGTCAAGCTAAGACAGAACCTCTCCTCATCTGGGGGGGGGGGGCCTTCCTCCATGATAACACGTGGTCATAAACTTTGTCTGGACAATCAGCTTTTATCATGAGGTTTAAAGCAAAGGTAAAGACCTTTGGTTTGAAATAAAATTTTAGATCAGTATTTCTTTCATTTATATCTAAAGACTTATGTTTGTTTGCATTGATTATTCAAACAAAATGCTTTGCATGTCATCATTTCAGTTTAGTGACATGTGCTCATTTTAACTGATGTGTGTGACCTTTATGCATTATCTAAAATGTTGAGATTGAAGTATTATGTTTTAACCAAGACAATGTGTTTAAGTGACAATGAATGAAGTGCATCCTTTTGAGTGTCTTAGAATAATAGTATACCACAAATTAATTAATGTTTAAATAGTTGAATCATTTCTATCTGCACTCTGAGGACATGAAGCTTTCTGTAAAGTTACACACCCTAAATAGGCGGAGTTTAGTGACGTCAGTCCCCCTTTAAGAAGTTAGGACAGAGCCTCGCTCACCCCTTCTTCTGCCCGCTTCTACCTTCTGCCTTTTTCTCTTTTTGCTTTCTTCTTTATAAACACTTAATTTTTATTTTTGGGCCCAGGCCTCATTGCTAAGCTAAGCTACCATGTGGCATTCATTCATTCTTTACTTTTGACCAGTTTTGGGCACAGTTCTGATAATCCGATAACTGATAATTATCAAAGATAATGTTTTCAATATCAGATTTCTTTTCAGATAACTTTGAAAACCATTATCGGACTAATTATCTTCTGATAAAATTTTGACCAGTAATGTTTAGACCGTTAACACTGTAAACAAAGCTTAACAGCCACAAACTCTTATAAAACTTAAAATTAGTTGAGCACCTACCTCTTAAATGTTTTGTAGCAGATGTGTAGTTCTACTCTCTGCAAAAATAGGAGAGCTGCTTTTAGAAGAAACCACTCTATCCTCTGCAGGCAAAGGATAACTGGTAACAAAAAACTCATTTCTTTTAACCCCATACTGATACAACAGCAATATCACCCAAGTCATCCAGAGGCATACATTTTTAACTTTTAACTAATTTTAACCAAACTAATTTCGGACAAGTTATTTAAATTAATGTCACGTCTGAAGTTTCATAAAGTGAAAATATCAGATACATGTTTTAGTTTTAAAGTAATGCGCTAATTTTTAAGGTTTTAGTGTGGACATGCTGTGTCCTGGTGCATTATGGGTATAGGATAATCTCAGTACATTCACGACATGAAAAATGCATTTGAGACACTCTGATCAGGCTCCACGGATAACATCATTAAACTCTAGTGCCTAAAACTCTCATGAATATATTCTCTGGGTTTATAGACATTATGGTGTTTGCATTTATTAAATTCCACGCATCTTAAACATAGCAGAGTAGCAGCAGACACAGATTATCTGGAATTTTGTTTTGGCAAGTCTCTACTACCATTTACTGGCCAGTAGTGTTCATTCAAACTGAAGCTGGGCTGTGCACGATTTATGTTCTCACACACATTGTACGTTCAAAAAACACATGTCAGACTTGTGTTTCCAGAAGCAAAACGTAAACAGCTTTTTTTCAAACTTAATTTACAAAAACGCGATGGGAGACATTAAAGTTAAAAAAACAAACATTACAAGACAGGTCTGCATTGTTTGCACAGGCACAGTGAGATGTTAAACGCAGCTCGTTACTCCATGTATACTAAACGATGCAGGACGTGCTATTAACCTGAAACTCAGTGCGATCCAAAAAATTCTTGCACCAATGAAAAATCAACTGAAAAAGGGCCAAAACTCACACTGGCACCAGTAGATCATGGCAGTGTTCTATTTATTTTGACACAGTTTATATCACACGGTTATCTAATTACAACTTGGCTTTTTTTTTTTTTGAAAATGCCTTTTTTTGGCATTTTACAAAAGCACATTTATCTGTAAACACCAACACATGACACACCTCACATTAATGTGTTGGATTACATAACCAATCAGTGTTAGCGGAGGCACATTTTACCCAGAATGCCATCTGTCTGTGTTTGTTACAAAACTTCAGAATTAGTGCATTATTCAACATTAAAAAGATATGTTATATCTTAACTTTGCACAAATGACAGAATTGACATTAATGGAGTTATTCTATCAGTATTCATTTTACTTATACACCAAACCATAACTCAGCACTGCTTTATTTTCCAAGACCTCAGCCTGATGGCAACGCTGTGATTGAGTAGAGCTGAGCTTTCTGGCTCCTCTCAATTGCGTCTGTGCTGGAAGCCATGTAGTAAACTGGAGCTTCCAGCAGATGGCAGGACGCTGAAAGACAAAAGTGCTGATTCATTGTTTGGGTCTGTTGATGCTTTTGATGCTACCAGAAGCGATCACGGTGTTAAAACTCAAAATCAGCTTGTTAGTAGTTGCAACTATACTGAAGACAATACTGGAATATATTGGTTATCTGTAACTTCTGGTACATTTTTGTGTGGTTTATCAGTTTATCTTTATTGAAGATAACTTTTCAGTTATCTGATTATCTGTTATGAAAGTTAATTTTTTGGTTATCTGTGCCCACCACTGTGTGTATATATATATATATATATATATATATATATATATATATATATCAAATCAGTTTTATTTATATAGCGCCAAATCACAACAAACAGTTGCCCCAAGGCGCTTTATATTGTAAGGCAAAAGCCATACAATAATTACAGAAAAACCCCAACGGTCAGAACGACCCCCTATGAGCAAGCACTTGGCGACAGTGGGAAGGAAAAACTCCCTTTTAACAGGAAGAAACCTCCAGCAGAACCAGGCTCAGGGAGGGACAGTCTTCTGCTGGGACTGGTTGGGGCTGAGGGAGAGAACCAGGAAAAAGACATGCTGTGGAGGGGAGCAGAGATCGATCACTAGTGATTAAATGCAGAGTGGTGCATACAGAGCAAAAAGAGAAAGAAACAGTGCATCATGGGAACCCCCCAGCAGTCTACGTCTATAGCAGCATAACTAAGGGATGGTTCAGGGTCACCTGATCCAGCCCTAACTATAAGCTTTAGCAAAAAGGAAAGTTTTAAGCCTAATCTTAAAAGTAGAGAGGGTGTCTGTCTCCCTGATCTGAATTGGGAGCTGGTTCCACAGGAGAGGAGCCTGAAAGCTGAAGGCTCTGCCTCCCATTCTACTCTTACAAACCCTAGGAACTACAAGTAAGCCTGCAGTCTGAGAGTGAAGCGGTCTATTGGGATGATATGGTACTATGAGGTCCCTAAGATAAGATGGGACCTGATTATTCAAAACCTTATAAGTACACTCAACAAAAATATAAACGCAACACTTTTGGTTTTGCTCCCATTTTGTATGAGATGAACTCAAAGATCTAAAACTTTTTCCACATACACAATATCACCGTTTCCCTCAAATATTGTTCACAAACCAGTCTAAATCTGTGATAGTGAGCACTTCTCCTTTGCTGAGATAATCCATCCCACCTCACAGGTGTGCCATACCAAGATGCTGATTAGACACCATGATTAGTGCACAGGTGTGCCTTAGACTGTCCACAATAAAAGGCCACTCTGAAAGGTGCAGTTTTGTTTTATTGGGGGGGATACCAGTCAGTATCTGGTGTGACCACCATTTGCCTCATGCAGTGCAACACATCTCCTTCGCATAGAGTTGATCAGGTTGTCAATTGTGGCCTGTGGAATGTTGGTCCACTCCTCTTCATGGCTGTGCGAAGTTGCTGGATATTGGCAGGAACTGGTACACGCTGTCGTATACGCCGGTCCAGAGCATCCCAAACATGCTCAATGGGTGACATGTCCGGTGAGTATGCCGGCCATGCAAGAACTGGAACATTTTCAGCATCCAAGAATTGTGTAAAGATCCTTGCAACATGGGGCCGTGCATTATCCTGCTGCAACATGAGGTGATGTTCTTGGATGTATGGCACAACAATGGGCCTCAGGATCTCGTCACGGTATCTCTGTGCATTCAAAATGCCATCAATAAAATGCACCTGTGTTCTTCGTCCATAACAGACGCCTGCCCATACCATAACCACACCGCCACCATGGGCCACTCGATCCACAACATTGACATCAGAAGACCGCTCACCCACACGACGCCACACACGCTGTCTGCCATCTGCCCTGAACAGTGTGAACCGGGATTCATGTTGTGAAAGTGTAGGTACACGGACCCACAACAGGGGGCGCAATGAACGGACAATGGAGAAAGGTGAATAACAAGTTTTACTGTTGTGAAAAGAGCACAACCAATACAACAATTAATAATTTGGAGTTGAAGCCGAAATCTGCTGGTGTCGTGTGGGCAGGCTCGAAGGTAGGAGGCGTCCGTCCTAGTCGAACCGGAACCACCCAGATTTCCTCTGCCACCGAACCCCAGAAGTACTGGAACCGCCAAGTCCCGAATTCCCAGGTGGCCACTGCCTCCGCTCGTCGGATCCGGTACTGCTGGCGGGAAAGAGCACAAACACACAGGTATGGGTGCGACAGCACCCAGTAGACAGAGAGGGGAGAAGCCGCCTCCACCTCTTGTTACAATGAAGCAGGAAAGGTGAGTACTTATCCAAGCAAGTAGCTTTCTGTAGTCAGCTGTCCTGAAAAGGTTTACCAAGGTTTATCAGAGTCTTCAATATGAGCTTGCAGAGAAGGTTACCTTAATCTCAAGGCGATATCTCGGCACTGAGGTGGAGACGCTGTCCTGCTGATATACCTCCGTCCTGAGTGCAGTCAGCTGTGTCCAGTAATGGGTGACAGCTGTCACCCTGGCAGCCTTCGTCGGCGGCAGCGCCCTCTGGTGCCTGGAGCCCGCACTCCAGGCAGGGCGCCCTCTGGTGGTGGTGGGCCAGCAGTACCTCCTCTTCAGCGGCCCACACAACAGGACCCCCCCCTCAACGGGCGCCTCCTGGCGCACGACCGGGCTTGTCCGGATGGCGTCGGTAGAAGTCGGCCAGGAGGGCCGGGTCCAGGATGAAGCCCTTCTTCACCCAGGAGCGCTCCTCGGGGCCGTACCCCTCCCAGTCCACCAGGTACTGAAAACCCCGGCCCATTCGACGGACATCGAGGAGCCGGCGCACGGTCCAAGCCGGTTCCCCGTCGATGATCCGGGCAGGAGGTGGTGCCGGACCCGGGGTGCAGAGGGGTGAGGTGTGATGGGGTTTTATCCGGGAGACGTGAAACACTGGGTGAATCCGCAGTGAGGCCGGAAGCTGAAGCCTCACTGCGGCGGGATTGATGACTTTGAGGACCTTGAAGGGACCGATGTATCGTTCTTGGAGCTTGGGGGAGTCCACTTGAAGGGGAATGTCCTTGGTGGACAACCACACTTCCTGCCCAGGACGATACGTGGGAGCCGGGGCCCGCCGCCGGTCTGCATGTTTCTTCGCCCTCGTCCGGGCCTTCAACAAAGCAGAGCGGGCAGCACGCCACACCCGACGGCACTTCCGTAGGTGGGCCTGGACCGAGGGCACACCGACCTCTCCCTCGACCACCGGAAACAAGGGGGGCTGATACCCCAAGCACACCTCAAACGGGGAGAGGCCGGTGGCTGATGACACTTGGCTGTTGTGGGCGTACTCGATCCAGGCCAGGTGGGTACTCCAGGCCGTCGGGTGCGCGGCTGTCACACAGCGTAGTGTCTGCTCCAATTCTTGGTTGGCCCGCTCTGCTTGACCGTTGGTCTGGGGGTGGTACCCGGACGAAAGGCTGACCGAGGCCCCCAGTTCCCGGCAGAAGCTCCTCCAGACATGTGAGGTGAACTGGGGACCGCGATCGGAGACGATGTCTGATGGTATGCCATGCAGACGGACGACGTGGTGGACCAGGAGGTCCGCTGTCTCCTGGGCCGTAGGGAGCTTCGGGAGGGCCACGAAGTGGGCCGCCTTGGAGAAACGGTCCACTATCGTGAAGACGACGGTGTTTCCCTGGGACGGCGGGAGACCCGTGACGAAGTCCAGGCCGATGTGGGACCAGGGGCGATGAGGCACGGGCAGTGGCTGTAGCTGCCCTGAGGTCTTCTGGTGATTGGCCTTGCCCCTGGCGCAGGTGGTACAAGCCTGGACGTAGTCCCGGACGTCGGTCTCCAGGGATGCCCACCAGAAGCGTTGCCGGACGACTGCCACGGTCCTTCGCACCCCTGGGTGACAGGAGAGCTTGGAACCGTGACAGAAGTCTAGGACTGCGGCCCTGGCCTCTGGTGGGACGTATAGTTTGTTCTTTGGTCCGTTTCCGGGGTCCGGGACACGGGTCAGGGCCTCCCGGACGGTCTTCTCCACGTCCCAGGTGAGGGCGGCCACGATAGCGGACTCCGGGATGATGGGATCCGGGGGATCCGACGGTTCCGTTTTGACCTCATCTTCGTGCACCCGGGACAATGCATCCGATCTCTGGTTCTTGGTCCCGGGGCGGTAGGTAATCCGGAAGTCAAAACGGCCAAAGAACAATGACCAGCGGGCTTGCCTGGGGTTCAGACGCTTAGCGGTCCTGATGTACTCCAGGTTCCGATGGTCAGTGAAAACCGTGAATGGCACGGCTGTTCCCTCCAACAGATGTCTCCACTCTTCGAGGGCCTCTTTCACAGCAAGGAGTTCCCGATTGCCGACGTCATAGTTCCGTTCAGCGGGGGTCAACCTGCGGGAAAAATAGGCACACGGGTGAAGGACCTTATCGGTCTTCCCGCTCTGGGAGAGCACCGCTCCTATCCCTGAGTCCGAGGCATCCACTTCAACCACTAACTGGCGGCTAGGATCGGGCTGCACCAAAACTGGTGCAGACGAGAAGCGCCGTTTCAACTCCTTGAACGCGGCCTCGCACCGGTCCGACCAGGTGAAGGGAACTTTTGGAGAGGTCAGGGCTGTCAGGGGGCTAACTACCTGACTGTAGCCCTTGATGAACCTCCTGTAGAAATTAGCAAAGCCGAGGAACTGTTGCAGCTTCCTACGGCTTGTGGGTTGGGGCCAGTCTCTCACCGCCGCAACCTTGGCCGGGTCTGGGGCGACGGAGTTAGAGGAGATGATAAACCCCAGGAAGGACAAAGAAGTGCGGTGGAACTCACACTTCTCGCCCTTCACAAACAGACGGTTCTCCAACAACCGCTGTAGGACCTGACGTACATGCTTGACATGGGTCTCAGGATCCGGAGAAAAGATGAGTATATCGTCTAGATATACGAAGACGAACCGGTGCAGGAAGTCCCGCAAGACATCGTTTACCAACGCTTGGAAGGTCGCGGGAGCATTAGTGAGACCGAACGGCATGACCAGGTACTCAAAATGACCTAAGGGGGTGTTAAATGCCGTCTTCCATTCGTCTCCCTTCCGAATCCGAACCAAATGGTACGCGTTCCTAAGATCCAGCTTGGTGAAGATTCTGGCTCCATGCAAGGGGGTGAACACTGAATCCAACAAGGGCAACGGGTATCGGTTGCGAACCGTGATCTCATTCAACCCCCTGTAATCAATGCATGGACGAAGTCCGCCATCTTTTTTACCCACAAAAAAGAAACCAGCGCCCATCGGTGAGGTGGAATTCCGGATCAACCCGGCGGCTAATGAGTCCCGGATGTAGGTCTCCATTGACTCACGCTCCGGCCGTGAGAGGTTGTACAGCCTACTGGACGGGAACTCACTGCCTGGAACCAAATCAATGGCACAATCGTACGGGCGGTGGGGAGGAAGCGTGAGAGCCAGATCCTTGCTGAACACGTCCGCAAGGTCATGGTACTCCGCTGGCACCGCCTTCAGATTGGGCGGGACTCGGACCTCCTCCTTAGCTTGGGAGCCGGGAGGAACCGAGGAACCGAGACACTCCCGATGGCAGGTTTCGCTCCACTGAACCACCACCCCGGACGGCCAATCAATCCGGGGATTGTGCTTAAGCATCCATGGAAATCCTAAAACCACACGGGAGGTGGCCTGAGTCACGAAGAACTCGATCACCTCCCGGTGGTTGCCTGACACCACCAGAGTTACTGGAGGAGTCTTGTGTGTGATTGGTGGGAGTAGGGAGCCATCTAGTGCTCGAACCTGCACAGGCGAGGTAAGAGCCACCAGAGGGAGCCCTATCTCCCTGGCCCATCTACTGTCTAGCAGATTCCCCTCAGAGCCCGTGTCCACCAGTGCTGGGGCCTTCAGGGTTGAATCCTCAAACAGGATCGTGACTGGGAGTCGTGTAGCAATGTGGGTATGTCCCACGTGAATGTTTTGGCCCACCCCTGGCCCAGTCTCTAAGGGCGGGCGTTTGGCGTTTGACCGCTCGGGGCAGTCTCTCACATGGTGCTCTATTGAACCACAAACAAGACACGCTCCGTGGGTCCATCTCCTTTGTGCATCTGGTGCCCTAAATGTTGCCCTACTCGTGTCCCTAGCTGCGTCAGTAGGGGGAGCTGTGACCCCACGGAGCGCAGGAACAGAGGAGCGTGGGGAGGGCGGAGCTCGATCGGACCCGGAAGGGAGAGGGACGACGCGTGCCTGACCACGCCCTTCGCCTCGTTCCCGGCGGCGTTCTTCTAACCGGTTGTCAAGCCGTATGACCAGATCAATGAGCCCATCTAAATCCCGCGGTTCGTCTTTAGCCACCAGGTGCTCTTTTAGGACCAGAGACAATCCATTTACAAAGGCAGCGCGGAGGGCAGTGCTATTCCAGCCGGATCTCGCTGCCGCGATGCGGAAGGCGACTGCATAGGCAGCTGCGCTCCGACGTCCCTGTCGTATGGACAGTAATGCGGTTGAAGCGGACTCTCCTCTGTTGGGATGATCGAACACCGTTCTGAGCTCCCGTACAAACCCGGCGTATGACTGAAGGAGCCGTGAGTTCTGCTCCCAGAGCGCTGTAGCCCAAGCGCGTGCCTCCCCGCGAAGCAGATTTATCACATAAGCTACCCTGCTAGCATCAGCTGCGTACATCACGGGACGCTGAGCGAAGACGAGCGAACATTGCATAAGGAAGTCCGCGCACGTCTCCACACAGCCGTCGTACGGTTCTGGAGGGCTTATGTATGCTTCTGGGGACGGAGAAAGGGACCGTTGAACGACCAGTGGAACGTTACTTTCACGCGCAGGGTCCTCGGGAGGGAGAGCCGCAGCGGCGCCCGGAGGGCGCGCCTCCACTTGTGCGGCGAGAGCCTCTACCCTGCGGTTTAGGAGAACGTGTTGCTCGGTCATTAAATCGATCCGAGAGGTGAAAGCGGTGAGGATCCGCTGCAACTCACCGATTACCCCTCCCGAAGCCTCCGCCGCGCCTTGGTCTTCCATTGGCCGTTCAACAGCCGGTTGACGCCCCTCGGGGTCCATGACGCTGGCCGAGATATCCTGTTGTGAAAGTGTAGGTACACGGACCCACAACAGGGGGCGCAATGAACGGACAATGGAGAAAGGTGAATAACAAGTTTTACTGTTGTGAAAAGAGCACAACCAATACAACAATTAATAATTTGGAGTTGAAGCCGAAATCTGCTGGTGTCGTGTGGGCAGGCTCGAAGGTAGGAGGCGTCCGTCCTAGTCGAACCGGAACCACCCAGATTTCCTCTGCCACCGAACCCCAGAAGTACTGGAACCGCCAAGTCCCGAATTCCCAGGTGGCCACTGCCTCCGCTCGTCGGATCCGGTACTGCTGGCGGGAAAGAGCACAAACACACAGGTATGGGTGCGACAGCACCCAGTAGACAGAGAGGGGAGAAGCCGCCTCCACCTCTTGTTACAATGAAGCAGGAAAGGTGAGTACTTATCCAAGCAAGTAGCTTTCTGTAGTCAGCTGTCCTGAAAAGGTTTACCAAGGTTTATCAGAGTCTTCAATATGAGCTTGCAGAGAAGGTTACCTTAATCTCAAGGCGATATCTCGGCACTGAGGTGGAGACGCTGTCCTGCTGATATACCTCCGTCCTGAGTGCAGTCAGCTGTGTCCAGTAATGGGTGACAGCTGTCACCCTGGCAGCCTTCGTCGGCGGCAGCGCCCTCTGGTGCCTGGAGCCCGCACTCCAGGCAGGGCGCCCTCTGGTGGTGGTGGGCCAGCAGTACCTCCTCTTCAGCGGCCCACACAACAATTCATCCGTGAAGAGAACATCTCTCCAACGTGCCAAACGCCAGTGAATGTGAGCATTTTCCCACTCAAGTCGGTTATGTAATCTAGATAACTAGATCAATCTAACTGCGCAGATTAAACAGATAACAGATTCAGAAAAACACCGCTGTGCTCCGGAACAGGAAGTGATACAAAGTCCCCCACAAGTGATAATTTCAAATATTGTAAAACACACATTATATTCTTCCTGGTTCTGCTACAGATTATTGGTGCCCGTGTGAGTTGCATTTATCAGGTCTGAGCCTCTGTGAATCATATAAAAACACAGCCAATTAAGTTGGAAGTGTATAGAGCAACTTAATCTTTCATTCTTCTGATCTCTGTGTGTGTGTGTATAAGAAAGAGAGAAAAAGCGCTGTGTTCTTTTCACATGAGAAATTCATATTTAATATATTGTAAAATTACGAGATTCCAATTTTTGTAATCACTGTATTCGTGACTCCACTGGTTAAATTAGCTGATCAAAAGCTTGTTTGAGAGAAAAGGGAGGGGAACCCCCGTGTCCACCATCTTGTGTGTTTTAAGGTGCTGTATTGCTTACAGGACCACTGTGTCCGCCACTTTGTGACAAAACAAGCACGTTTTTAAGAATTTATTGTTGTGAAGTGGAAAAGTTTGAAGAGGAGGCGTTGCCTGCTTCAAAACCCCTCTGTGTGCAAATTACATCATGATGTGCCGACGTCACGATGCTATCCACAGCTTGATGCACCGCCGTCAACCTGCGCTACGTCACACGCTTGATGGAAACAGTCACCATCTTGGAACGCTTGCTCCGAGCTGCTTAGCAGTCGCAACCGGTGTTGAAAATATTAGGATTTGTTTCATTAAGCATTACTTGGTGAACCAAGCTGCTTTTAACGGTCACTAACTGCATGAAACCTGCATGTTAATCATTCCGTCTAATTTCATTCAATCGATCTCAGCTGTCGGTGCTACATGCGACAGTATGGACCTGCTAATAGTGCGCTAACAGGCGCTAGTAAATCATATGGATTTACTGACCTCTACTGGTGGTTGGCTCTCACTGCGGTATTGTATCACTTCCTGTTCCGGAGCACAGCGGTGCTTTGCTGTATCTGTTAGCTGTTTAATCTGCGCAGTTAGATTGATCTAGTTAACTAGATAACGATTTGTTTCACATTGTAATCTTCACGTGCCTTAACTAAAGCACTCCCTCTGCTGAATCACCTCTAAATTATTTACACATTATTCACTCTGTGAGTTTTTAGGAATCTGCTAGCTTAGCGCAGCTACTAGCTCTTAGCCGGTTTAGCATGGTGGCTTCTCCTGTCTCTCCCGCACTTTTCTGCTCTGGGTGTGAAATGTTTAGTTATTCCTCGGCCTCCTTTAGTAGTAATGGTACTTGTAATAAGTGTAGCTTATTCGTAGCTTTGGAGGCCAGGCTGGGCGAATTGGAGACTCGGCTCCGCACCTTGGAAAATCCTACAGCTAGCCAGGCCCCTGTAGTCGGTGCGGACCAAGGTAGCTTAGCCGCCGTTAGTTCCCCTCCGGCAGATCCCGAGCAGCCGGGAAAGCAGGCCGACTGGGTGACTGTGAAGAGGAAGCGTAGTCCTAAACAGAAGCCCCGTGTACACCGCCAACCCGTTCACATCTCTAACCGTTTTTCCCCACTCGGCGACACACCCGCCGAGGATCAAACTCTGGTTATTGGCGACTCTGTTTTGAGAAATGTGAAGTTAGCGACACCAGCAACCATAGTCAAATGTCTTCCGGGGGCCAGAGCAGGCGACATTGAAGGAAATTTGAAACTGCTGGCTAAGGCTAAGCGGAAATTTGGTAAGATTGTAATTCACGTCGGCAGTAATAACACCTGGTTACGCCAATCGGAGGTCACTAAAATTAACATTAAATCGGTGTGTAACTTTGCAAAAACAATGTCGGACTCTGTAGTTTTCTCTGGGCCCCTCCCCAATCAGACCGGGAGTGACATGTTTAGCCTCATGTTCTCCCTGAATTGCTGGCTGTCTGAGTGGTGTCCAAAAAATGAGGTGGGCTTCATAGATAATTCGCAAAGCTTCTGGGGAAAATCTGGTCTTGTTAGGAGAGACGGCATTCATCCCACTTTGGATGGAGCAGCTCTCATTTCTAGAAATCTGGCCAATTTTCTTAAATCCTCCAAACCATGACTATCCAGGGTTGGGACCAGGAAGCAGAGTTGTAGTCTTACACACCTCTCTGCAGCTTCTCTCCCCCTGCCATCCCCTCATTACCCCATCCCCGTAGAGACGGTGTCTGCTCCCAGACCACCAATAACCAGCAAAAATCTATTTAAGCATAAAAATTCAAAAAGAAAAAATAATATAGCACCTTCAACTGCACCACAGACTAAAACAGTTAAATGTGGTCTATTAAACATTAGGTCTCTCTCTTCTAAGTCCCTGTTAGTAAATGATATAATAATTGATCAACATATTGATTTATTCTGCCTTACAGAAACCTGGTTACAGCAGGATGAATATGTTAGTTTAAATGAGTCAACACCCCCGAGTCACACTAACTGTCAGAATGCTCGTAGCACGGGCCGGGGCGGAGGATTAGCAGCAATCTTCCACTCCAGCTTATTAATTAATCAAAAACCCAGACAGAGCTTTAATTCATTTGAAAGCTTGTCTCTTAGTCTTGTCCATCCAAATTGGAAGTCCCAAAAACCAGTTTTATTTGTTGTTATCTATCGTCCACCTGGTTGTTACTTTGAGTTTTTCTGTGAATTTTCGGACCTTTTGTCTGACTTAGTGCTTAGCTCAGATAAGATAATTATACTGGGCAATTTTAACATCCACACAGATGCTGAGAATGACAGCCTCAACACTGCATTTAATCTATTATTAGACTCTATTGGCTTTGCTCAAAATGTAAATGAGTCCACCCACCACTTTAATCATATCTTAGATCTTGTTCTGACTTATGGTATGGAAATTAAAGACTTAACAGTATTCCCTGAAAACCCCCTTCTGTCTGATCATTTCTTAATAACATTTACATTTACTTTAATGGACTACCCAGCAGTGGGGAATAAGTTTCATTACAGTAGAAGTCTATCAGAAAGCGCTGTAACTAGGTTTAAGGATATGATTCCTTCTTTATGTTCTCTAATGCCATATACCAACACAGGGCAGAGTAGCTACCTAAACTCTGTGAGTGAGATAGATTATCTCGTCAATAGTTTTATATCCTCATTGAGGACAACTTTGGATGCTGTAGCTAATCTGAAAAAGAGAGCCTTAAATCAGAAGTGCCTGACTCCGTGGTATAACTCACAAACTCGCAGCTTAAAGCAGATAACCCTTAAGTTGGAGAGGAAATGGCGTCTCACTAATTTAGAAGATTTTCACTTAGCATGGAAAAAGAGTCTGTTGCTCTATAAAAAAAAAGCCCTCCGTAAAGCTAGGACATCTTACTACTCATCACTAATTGAAGAAAATAAGAACAACCCCAGGTTTCTTTTCAGCACTGTAGCCAGGCTGACAAAGAGTCAGGGCTCTATTGAGCTGAGTATTCCTTTAACTTTAACTAGTAATGATTCATGACTTTCTTTGCTAATAAAATTTTAACTATTAGAGAAAAATTACTCATAACCATCCCAAAGACATATCGTTCTCTTTGGCTGCTTTCAGTGATGCCGGTATTTGGTTAGACTCTTTCTCTCCGATTGTTCTGTCTGAGTTATTTTCATTAGTTACTTCCTCCAAACCATCAACATGTCTATTAGACCCCATTCCTACCAGGCTGCTCAAGGAAGCCCTACCATTAATTAATGCTTCGATCTTAAATATGATCAATCTATCTTTATTAGTTGGCTATGTACCACAGGCTTTTAAGGTGGCAGTAATTAAACATTACTTAAAAAGCCATCACTTGACCCAGCTATCTTAGCTAATTATAGGCCAATCTCCAACCTTCCTTTTCTCTCAAAAATTCTTGAAAGGGTAGTTGTAAAACAGCTAACTGATCATCTGCAGAGGAATGGTCTATTTGAAGAGTTTCAGTCAGGTTTTAGAATTCATCATAGTACAGAAACAGCATTAGTGAAGGTTACAAATGATCTTCTTATGGCCTCAGTCAGTGGACTCTGTGCTTGTTCTGTTAGACCTCAGTGCTGCTTTTGATACTGTTGACCATAAAATTTTATTACAGAGACTAGAGCAAGCCATAGGTATTAAAGGCACTGCGCTGCGGTGGTTTGAATCATATTTATCTAATAGATTACAATTTGTTCATGTAAATGGGGAATCTTCTTCACAGACTAAAGTTAATTATGGAGTTCCACAAGGTTCTGTGCTAGGACCAATTTTATTCACTTTATACATGCTTCCCTTAGGCAGTATTATTAGACGGTATTGCTTAAATTTTCATTGTTACACAGATGATACCCAGCTTTATCTATCCATCAAGCCAGAGGACACACACCAATTAGCTAAACTGCAGGATTGTCTTACAGACATAAAGACATGGATGACCTCTAACTTCCTGCTTTTAAACTCAGATAAAACTGAAGTTATTGTACTTGGCCCCACAAATCTTAGAAACATGGTGTCTAACCAGATCCTTACTCTGGATGGCATTACCCTGACCTCTAGTAATACTGTGAGAAATCTTGGAGTCATTTTTGATCAGGATATGTCATTCAATGCGCATATTAAACAAATATGTAGGACTGCTTTTTTGCATTTGCGCAATATCTCTAAAATTGAACACTAATCAGCCATTGGTAAGCCAGAGGCAGTAGCGTGCTAACAGGCCATTAGCTGCTTTCATCCGCCGAGGCTCCGACCAATGAACTAACCCAGGTGCTAATCACCCTCAGCTAAGTTAACCTATTTAACCTAGCTTCCACTAACAACCCAATAGCCTGCTACAATAACCAGATAGTCCGCCGACTGCTGGTAGCTAGCCTGTATTGCATGCAAATAATTTCCAGCGACTTTCAACTGTTCTCCACCACTTAAAAGAATAACTACTATAAGTTGAAACATTTATTATCAAGTTTTATTTTTGCATAATATTTTTTAAAACTCTTTTAAGTCACTTCTCCAATTCTAATTGGAAATATTAATCTTGTATTCTACTGTTTTGATTCTAATCAAGTGTACACACATATTTAATCTTGTTGTTTTCACAACTAGCTAATGAACTTTATAGTTTCAATCCTATTTAATTAGGATTAATCAGGAAATCATGTAATAACAAAAAAATAATCTTTTTTAATAACTCTCCACTACCTCATTAAAAGAACATCTCATTCAGGAGTAATTTCTTTTTAAAGTGAAAGTGCTAAAGCTACTAAAGTGTAACCCATAGCAATTCTAAACAGATAATATTGGTGTTACATCACAATAACTAAAGAAAGAAAAGTTCTACTTGTATGTACATAATACAACAAATAACACTCCTCAAAAGTTCCTTTTGCATTCATGTGAATTCTCCACTGCTGGTTTCACCTGCAGTTAACTCATCATCCCTTTCACACTTCTGCAGCTGGATCATCTGTAAATATTTTTATTATCGTTCATCTTATCATTTTGCTCTTGATTCTTTATTGTTTTATTACTGGTGGACGCTGTCTAATCGTTACCCCAGAAAGCCAACATGACCACACCCAGTGACAACAAACCAAGCGCTTCTACCGACCTGGAAAGCCAAGGTCATAGTGACTCTGGTGAGCTTTTAGAAGAGGTACTATCCGACCTAACCGCTGAAATGTTGCCTGATTACTTGCACAACATGCAGCAAGCCACCCACGAAGGCGTAGCTGCTAAAATGTCTGAACTCATCAGTCAGACATTAACATAAACTGTGGAAAAGAAAAAACCTGGCTACAGTGCTGGGCAAGTTAGCTAATGCCACAGCCCTGAAGCTCAAACATGCAGAATCACTCATGGACAAATCAGTTCTTTTTCTAAAAAGGCAGAAAGAACGAAATGCAGAATTGCACAAGGAGAATAAACTCCACAGACAGCAATTAGAAGAAAAACAACAGTCTTTGACCCTTGCTGAGGAAAAATTGGAAGAACTGCAGGCTTCCCAAAATCAGTCCTTGGAATCAGATACCGCATCTGACCCTGGAGCTAAAGACCGAACCCTACTCCTGAAAGAAACCCTTCAGGAATGTGACCATCAAATTGAGGAGTTACAAACTGAACTTAGTTCCGCGCGTCTGGAACAAAGAGAAGCTCATGATTTACTCCAACGGACATATGGTGAGCTTAAAACATTGAAGAACAAGAATGGTGAGGAGCTGACACGTCTGAAAGATACACAAACTCTTTTAGCCAATACTCAAGAACAAAATGAGCGCCTGAGTGCCAAAGTGCAATGATTAAAGCGCGAACTCCAGTTAAACTCCCAACCACCGGGAGAACCTGAACAAAGAGTCATGTGGGAAAATGGAATGCAAACGTTCGCCACCACAGACCACAAGGAATTGCGCCCTGAACCTCTGTCAGGACCCATGTTGCATCCTCTGGAGTTCCAACATCCTCATCATGGGTATCGAGAGACACTGTCTCTCCTCCCACTTACATGCGTCCTACCACAGTCCTTAATGACAGAGAACTGGAAAATATTGCACTGCTCATTAACCATTTTGAGCCAATTCCAGGAGGCTCCCCCGACACATGTGCGTATTTAAATGACATATGTTCAGGGATTTCACTCACGCTACCGGTGAACATTACAGCTTCCTCATCGAGCGGACTTCCAGTCGCGAGGTCAGCCGGTTCGTTGAACGTCAACCCGCTGCGGTACGACAAGACTTCACTAAACTTAGCTTAGCATTAGAAAAAGAATATTCGGATCATTCCGTTCGGACAGGTCTAGCTGCTGCTATGGCCATCAAACAAGGCAGGCGCGAACCACCCCAACAATATTATAACAGGCTCCTCTGTACCTACTGTATTTCGGCACCCGAAATGAACCAGGTACGGAAGAAGAGTTAGCGGCACCATCCCAGGACCCACGTCCTGAAATGCTGCACTTATCAGATGGGGACCAAGAACCAAGAGAGACCAATTCTGGTCCTCCCAGTGCCATCTTGGTAGTCCAGGTCGATCAGGACAAGAGATCACATGCTGATCCAGCGTTCATTATTCCTGGACAACCACCTGTACGGAAATTCTTGGGCAATCTCTCTGAGAAGGGGATTGCAAAGAAATTTTATTTGTCCTTAATCCTGGAAAACTCACTCAAACATGAGGGTCTCATGGATACTGCTGCCAATGTCACCTTGATGTCTACCTCACTGTTAAAATAACTGCAAGTAGCAGCACAGCAGGCCAACAGAAACCTTGGCTATTTTAATTGGAAACCTTTATTACACTTATAAAACACAACAAAAACATATATATTCTGAAAGCACAGGTTGTCCTGAAAAAAGAGAGACATAAAACTTGATTGTGGGATGCAGGGAGAGCTACGCCAGGTGAGTGAACTGTCCAAAAAATGCCCTCGGACCCCAGAGGGTTAATGCGAGTGAGTACTGCCCTCTGGTAGTAGATGCCCACCCGGAAGCAAATATTTGCAAACATCAAACAAATGTTCATAGAATGTTTGTTTACTGTTCAGCAAGTTTGTGAACGTTCATGTAATGTTTGTGATGTTTGTCTAATGTTTGCATGGAAGCAAACACAAACATGTAAGGAAACATTTGCAAAAATCAATCAAATGTTCATAGAATGTATGCTTAATGTTCAACATTCACATAATGTTCATGTTGTATGTGTAAAGCTTGCCTCTAAATAAAAGTGTGTGTGTGTATGTGTGTGTGTATGTATGTATGTATATATATATATATATATATATATATATATATATATATATATATATATATATATATATATATATATATATATATATATATATATATGTATGTGTGTGTGTGTGTGTGTGTAAAATTTCACATTATAGGAAAACATTAAATATCATTTATGGCATACAGAAAGTTAATGTTGGACTCCATTTAAATTATGTGTGCAAACATAGGTAGAATGAACAATAGGAAATAATTTAAGCACTCTACCATGGTAACCAAGAATTTGTCGATTTATGATTTATTCAGGCCTACTGAATATACTGTATAATTTCAAGATTACTGTGATAAACTGACAGAGCTAACTCCGAAACATGTTTTGGTGCAACTTGCATAAACATGCACTCTGTTAATTGGAATATTAATTTTTGCAAAATAATTTATATCACTACAGACTGATTGTCAGCTACCAAAAATGTTTTTTATGGAAACAGATTGCAATGGCATCTTATTATCCAGACGTCCCACAGACCTGAGTTACATACATTTTGCCAAATTTAAAAAAAAAAAGCCTATCTTTAGCATTTTTGTAAATAAGGAAAAATACATTAAAGTTATTAAAAATTGATTTACAAAATAATGTTTTCAACATACATGAGCAGGAAACATTAACATTTAAATAAAACAGCTCACAGACAAATAATATTTTTTACTGGTCATTTCACAACTTGCAGTTCAAACATGTTTTTAAACAAACATGTTTGAACATGAGATGAATATAACAGTCACACATGTTACAGTGGCAGAAATCAACTCGATTTCACATGTGTTGTATGGCTGGGGGGCCTGGCTGCCTTTTTGTTTCTGTCTTTTGTTTTTCCTTCCAGGTGGCTTGCATTTGGGACTGAGTGGCTGTGTTGCTGAGGTTATCAGGACCTCACCCTGATCACCTGCGGCTCGTCAGGACTCACAGCTGTGGTGCATCTATATGGATTGGAACATGGTGGCATTTAAGACTGGAGTATACAGTGTGTATTTGCCAGAGACTCGACCTTGTGACCAGACGGGTGAGATCGTCGTCTCGGGAGCCATCTCATCATCAGTGGATCCAGAGAACGTCCAGGGTTTGATGCACGGTCTGTGAAAGAGGAGGGGGTGAGGTCTCACGCTCGTCAGCACACTTCCTGAGGTACGTTAGATTTTGTGACTAATGTTTATACAGTCAGTAAATGTGGTGTCCCTCACACCTTATTATATTGAGCTGTACGTTAGTCATGTATCGGCTTCCACTGCAGTGGAGTTTTGTGAACTGGATGTTCCATGCCTGCAGGTTGGGAAGCTGATTAGTAATTAAGCCAGGAAGTGTTTGCTGTTTATGTACACCTTTGAGTGGTCTCTCTGTGTGTAGAGTGTGGACTCACATAATGGTTCCTTCTTTCACAGACTCGGTTTGTTGCGGCCACCTGGGGGGTGTCGGCGGGGTCCTTGGGTCCGAACAGCTTCTGGCTCCGGACCGTTAGCGCTGCTGGGAGCGCACCGTATCACCACCATGCCAGACCGCACACTCTTTTGTTGTTTTGTATCACATCACTGTTATGTATTAAATTCAGTTAGCCTTTGTACCGTGCTCTGCTTATTTCATACTGGGTCCTTCAAACGCTGGTCGGTTCTCCGATCTGCGTCCGACACATAACAGTAGTCTCTGGCCAAACATCACGGACCCAGCGGTAGCAGAGACGGTAACGCGCCGGGAAGGCGGCAGCAGACGTTCAGTAGTTATCCGGATCAGTTGCGGGTGCTCTCCGCCCAGATGGTGCGTGTTTGAGACCCATTGCTGAATACTGATTTGTGCTCTCTTGCAGCCGTGTTCCTGTGTTTGTGCCTTATCCGTGGGTCGTGGTGGAGTGTGACTGGCGATGGCTTCGCGTCACGCTCCGACCGGATAAGAGGTTTAAACGGGAGCTGCAAGAGTGTGTCTGTAATGGGTGCACGCGCACAGCGGAGCTCTGTGGCACGGGTCGCTGAGCTTCCTGTGTTACAGTTGTAGCCCCGTTTCCCCGGATAAAGATAACTACTGCGTCTGTTGTATCAGCTCCGGCGTTATTTAGTTGAGCACATTTTGGTTGTGTGTTGCACACAGCTGCGCACGGAGATGCAGCTCGTTTGTTTTCTGTCACCAAAGGCTTTTTTTTCATTTTTAGCACTTTGGCTCCCTTTGGCTCCACTTTGGTGACTTAGTCACATTACCGTTAAGCTCTTAAGTTAGAACAGGTGTGTTCGATTTGTTTGAGCTTAACGGTATACGTCACTGATTTGTTTTGTGTTAGTTCATTTCGTGTGGGTGTTTTTTGAGTTGGTTTTTGTGTGGGATTTAATTTTTTTCTTTTCCACTGTTTGTGTCTGGGGTTGTGACCCTGCAGCCTGTCTAAGAAAAAAAAAAAAAAAGGACCCAAACAACTGTATGTTGGTCTGTTAGTCTTTCTTTTTATTTCTTTTTGTTTCACCTCCCCAGGGTTTGATGGGACGGTCCCCTGGGGGGTGATGGGGTGGTACTTGGGTTTTTTTTCTTTTTTTTTGTTTGTTTTTGTTATGCCCTCTCTTCTCCTCTGACTCCAGCCGGGTGAGCCGTAGTGTCGGCGTTGCTGGAGGGGTGCAGTTTGCTTGTGCTGGGCATTTCCCAGGTAGCCTCTGCACCCGGGAGGGGGGGGGTTTGGGGTATTTTCTTTTTCTTCCCTCTCTTCTCCTCTGGCTCCAGCCGGGTGAGCCGTAGTGTCGGCGTTGCTGGAGTGGTGCAGTTTGGTTATACTGGGCGTTTCCCGGGTAACCTCTGCACCTGGGGGGGGGGGGTTTTTGATTCCCTGTTCCACCTCCGGCTTCAGCACGCCTTTGGCCGTCTGCCATCGGCGTGGCTGAGGTTTGGGGCAGTGGGATATACCCGCAGCTAGTGGCTGGTGTAGAAGTCGGAGGAGTGGCGCCGTTTTGTGCTGTTTGCCATAACCGCTGTTCCACTCCTCCCGGTTGGCTTCTGGGGTATAGTCACGGTTGGTGACACTGGACGTGCTTCCAGTTTCCACTGCGCCAAGGGGGTGGGGTTGTGGTTGTTTTGTTTGTATGTTTTTTTTTTCTCTCTTCTTGTTTTTCCCCCCAGTTTCCGCACTCAGGGTTTGACTGTGGTGTCCTCTGGGGGGGAAAGGGCTGTGGGTCCATCTAGCCATAGACGGCCGGGGCTGGGTCCGTTGGTCATGAGGGGAGGCATCTCCTGGGGTTGACGAGTGGTCCTCTGGGAGGCGCTGGGAGTCCCCGTGGGTGTCGTTGGATCCCAGAGGGACCTCGGCTGTGGTTATTACCCCTGGAGCTGGCGGGAAGTCCTCTGGGGGGTGTTGGTCCCTACATGTCATTTGGGGGGGGGGGGGGGGGGGGTGTTTTAGCGCTTTTATTTGTAAGCTTAAGTTTGGGGTTTTTCTTTTCTCCTCTTCCCGGGGTTTGATAGGACGGTCCCCTGGGGAGGGGGGGTGGTTTGGTTGTTTGTGTTTGTCTTTTTTGTTTTATGACTAATGACCGCACATGGTTGGATAAAGGCTGACCGCACAGGTTTAAGAACTCCTGGCCACACCTGTGCTAAGTGACTGAAACAAAGGCAAGGATGCAGCCAGAGGAGAGGACATCAACCATTCTGTTGGAAGACGAATGCAGATGCGGTTTCCAGCCATGGTCCCTGGAGGGGGGTGTTTCTCCTGGGCCAGGTTTGTGTGGTCGCCGGGAGGCTTCCCGTGAGGGTGGGGTACTGTTGTATGGCTGGGGGGGCCTGGCTGCCTTTTTGTTTCTGTCTTTTGTTTTTCCTTCCAGGTGGCTTGCATTTGGGACTGAGTGGCTGTGTTGCTGAGGTTATCAGGACCTCACCCTGATCACCTGCGGCTCGTCAGGACTCACAGCTGTGGTGCATCTATATGGATTGGAACATGGTGGCATTTAAGACTGGAGTATACAGTGTGTATTTGCCAGAGACTCGACCTTGTGACCAGACGGGTGAGATCGTCGTCTCGGGAGCCACCTCATCATCAGTGGATGCAGAGAACATCCAGGGTTTGATGCACGGTCTGTGAAAGAGGAGGGGGTGAGGTCTCACGCTCGTCAGCACACTTCCTGAGGTACGTTAGATTTTGTGACTAACGTTTATACAGTCAGTAAATGTGGTGTCCCTCACACCTTATTATATTGAGCTGTACGTTAGTCATGTATCGGCTTCCACTGCAGTGGAGTTTTGTGAACTGGATGTTCCATGCCTGCAGGTTGGGAAGCTGATTAGTAATTAAGCCAGGAAGTGTTTGCTGTTTATGTACACCTTTGAGTGGTCTCTCTGTGTGTAGAGTGTGGACTCACATAATGGTTCCTTCTTTCACAGACTCGGTTTGTTGCGGCCACCTGGGGGGTGTCGGCGGGGTCCTTGGGTCCGAACGGCTTCTGGCTCCGGACCGTTAGCGCTGCTGGGAGCGCACCGTATCACCACCACGCCAGACCGCACACTCTTTTGTTGTTTTGTATCACATCACTGTTATGTATTAAATTCAGTTAGCCTTTGTACCGTGCTCTGGTTATTTCATACTGGGTCCTTCAAACGCTGGTCGGTTCTCCGAGCTGCGTCCGACACATAACAACATGTCCAGAATGAACATTTGTCCAGGGTTTAGTGTTTCACTCAGGCCTCATTTGAGGATGACTTCATGTCACAGTCGAACAGTGTTTGGTAGAAATTGTTACCACATAATTGTTACAACATATTTCTTGCTTTCTGATTCCTTTAATATCAGCTGCTTAATTCATGTTTGCAGTGAGGCATGATATTATAATTATCCAGGGTAAAACATGTACATTGTACACAATATAATTGTAAGACCTGGATACAATCATTTTTGTATGTAAAATGCAACATACTCATTCTGGTAAAAAAAAAAAAAAAAAATCATAATAATAAAAAAGCATCAGTGATCATTGTGTATAATTTCCTGTAGTCACATTATACATTCATGTATTGCCAATTAAGTTAACAAATTTCTAGCACAAGTGTTTGGTTCCTTCGTGGTTAAAGGTTAAGCCAGAGCAGGTTTATCAGCTCAGAGAAATGCTGTCTCACAAAACTACTGTAATAATTGGGTCATAAAAGGTCTGAAACACTATAGTGCTTTATTTTAAAACAGGTTTGACCAACATTATCAGAGGATACAATTCAAATGAATTCATTTTATTTAAAATAGTTTGTGTACATAGATCTATTTACTATTAAATTATTTTGTTAACAATATACTTGCTGCTTCACAGTTGCTTGCAGTGCTGCTCACGAACCAGTTGGTGGCAGTAGTGCACCGAGTTGGGTTAAAACCCGCTGTTTAACAGAGCAGAAGAAGAAGACTTAGCTGAGTTGCAGCACTCAACTCTGTTCTGTTTTAGCAAATAAAAGTTTGTGTTCCACAAGTTAATTTGCTTGTTCAGTCTCTATACTGTGATTAAGAGACCACTGAGAGCAGAAGAGGAGACTAACGCTGGACGCTCGTTGACTGGGATTCCTCACAAAGAACCACCACATAGCTACCATGAGGTAGCAGCTAGCTTCAAATGGCGGGGCCTTTGTGCCGTGATATCGACGCTGTGAATATCAAAAGAAGGTAACGGAACCTGATGTGAGCACAAATTCGTTTTAGCCAGAAATAACAAAACTTGCTTGAAGCTTGATTATGCCAGCTATGGATTAATGGGAACCAAACCAACACATTTTTGACTAGCATGGAGCTAACGTTAGCCACAGAGAGGCACAGGCCTAATTAATATTTTGACTAAAACATGACTAAAATATATACTCTCTTTTATTAGGTGTTGACGCATTTGAAATTTAAGTAATGTCAGTGCCCAGAAAGAGACTTTATGAAGATAAGCTTGTGATAATATTTTTGGATTATTGCTTGTTTCCCCCCAACAGCAACCACGCCGGTGTCACGGTCTGAGATTACCACCAGTCTGAATTTACCAGGTAAAATGAGACTGTAGCAGCCACAGTCTGAACTTACCACCAGTTTGATTTTTTTCTTCTTTTTTTTATATATATAGCGCCAAATCACAACAAACAGTTGCCCCAAGGCGCTTTATATTGTAAGGCAAGGTTATACAATAATTATGGAAAAACCCCAACGGTCAAAACGACCCCCTGTGAGCAAGCACTTGGTGACAGTGGGAAGGAAAAACTCCCTTTTAACAGGAAGAAACCTCCAGCAGAACCAGGCTCAGGGAGGGGCAGTCTTCTGCTGGGACTGGTTGGGGCTGAGGGAGAGAACCAGAAAAAATACATGCTGTGGAGGGGAGCAGAGATCGATCACTAATGATTAAATGCAGAGTGGTGCATACAGAGCAAAAAGAGAAAGAAACACTCAGTGCATCATGGGAACCCCCCAGCAGTCTACGTCTATAGCAGCATAACTAAGGGATGGTTCAGGGTCACCTGATCCAGCCCTAACTATAAGCTTTAGCAAAAAGGAAAGTTTTAAGCCTAATCTTAAAAGTAGAGAGGGTGTCTGTCTCCCTGATCTGAATTGGGAGCTGGTTCCACAGGAGAGGAGCCTGAAAGCTGAAGGCTCTGCCTCCCATTCTACTCTTACAAACCCTAGGAACTACAAGTAAGCCTGCAGTCTGAGAGCGAAGCGCTCTATTGGGGTGATATGGTACTACGAGGTCCCTAAGATAAGATGGGACCTGATTATTCAAAACCTTATAAGTAAGAAGAAGAATTTTAAATTCTATTCTAGAATTAACAGGAAGCCAATGAAGAGAGGCCAATATGGGTGAGATATGCTCTCTCCTTCTAGTCCCCATCAGTACTCTAGCTGCAGCATTTTGAATTAACTGAAGGCTTTTCAGGGAACTTTTAGGACAACCTGATAATAATGAATTACAAATAAATGCATGAATTAGTTTTTCAGCATCACTCTGAGACAAGACCTTTCTAATTTTAGAGGTCAGGGTAATAGGGTCCCATGATGCACTGTTTCTTTCTCTTTTTGCTCTGTATGCACCACTCTGCATTTAATCATTAGTGATCGATCTCTGCTCCCCTCCACAGCATGTCTTTTTCCTGGTTCTCTCCCTCAGCCCCAACCAGTCCCAGCAGAAGACTGCCCCTCCCTGAGCCTGGTTCTGCTGGAGGTTTCTTCCTGTTAAAAGGGAGTTTTTCCTTCCCACTGTAGCCAAGTGCTTGCTCACAGGGGGTCATTTTGACCGTTGGGGTTTTACATAATTATTGTATGGCCTTGCCTTACAATATAAGGCGCCTTGGGGCAACTGTTTGTTGTGATTTGGCGCTATATAAAAAAAAAAATTGATTGATGATTGATTGATTTATGAGCCGCTGCTGTCGTCTGGGTCTGGGCTGGGCTGCCACCTGTGCTCACGGAGGTCCTGCTGCACCTGTTCTGTTTTCCTTGCGCTCCTCTCTGGAGGAGGCAATTTAGAAAGGCCGGAAAGCGGAGCGGTGCATTGGTGAAATTTAAGTTCTACCTGGCAGCCTTCACTAGAGGGTCTGATCCTCGCCTCCTCTGGATTGGACAATATTTTTGGGCATGGGAGTGCGCGCTGTGCATGAGAGAGAGGCTGCTGGATTCGTCCTGTTGTTCCTGGACTGTCCTCTACGATGACCGGACCGGCTCCGTTGCAGCTGTGCCTGTTTTTGCCACAGCTTCCTACTGCTGCCTCTCACCGGAGTTTTTACGCAGTTGCTGTCGTCTGCAGGCTCGCAGACGCGGTGTTTCACCTGAGCTCCTCTGGCCACTGAAACACGCTGCGTCAGTGGCTGGTGAGGAGCTGAACTTTCGCGTGACTTCATTAAAACCTGCTGATCCCACCGAGATCCTTAGTTTGGGTCTCATTAACATCAGGTCATTGTCTCTGAAGTCATTGCTGGTGAATGACTTAATTGTGGATCATCACCTGGATATGCTTGGATTATGTGAAACCTGGCTTAAATCCACAGCTGTCCTTCCTCTGAATGAGGTCTGCCCACTGGAGTACACTTTTAGTCACGTTTCACGTGATGTGAGGAAAGGCGGGGGTGTTGCTTTTATTTATAAATCTAGGTTTACTTTATTAACTCTGGGGGGTCATAAATATAATTCATTTGAGCATCTGATTCTCCGTTATGCCCATGATGCTAAGTACTCTCAAGGTCATAAAATTGGAAATCAGCTGTGTTATATTGTCACTGTCTATAGGCCTCCTGGCCCATATTCTGATTTTTTAGATGAATTTGGCACGTTCATCTCTAGTCTTTCAACTAGTGTAGACAACATTTTGATTATTGGTGACTTTAACATTCATATAAATAAGCTCTCTGATCCCCTTGGTAAGTCATTTATGGAAATCATGGATGCACTAGGATTTCGGCAGTTCATTCTTGATTCAATGCATATCAGTGGTAATACTCTGGATTTTGTTCTTGCATGTGGCCTGGCTGTCACAGATATTGACATCCTGACTCTTGCATCAGTGGTCTCTGACCACTCACTTATTAGGTTTACAATTATGCTGCCGCGTTTAGTGGAGCAACAACCTTGCCTATCATTGCGGCGACGTATTAAACCTTCAACTTTGACCGAACTCGAAGCGAGACTACCAGAAAACTTAACTTCAAGCTTGATAAATTTTCAGTCAGCAGACAGACTTGCAGATAGCCTGAATTTAGTGCTAAAAACCACACTTGATAAGATTGCGCCTCCTCTATTAAGGCCACGCCTTCCCAAGGCACAGACACCTTGGTTCAACAGTTATTTGCGTGACCTTAGGCAGAAGGCTAGAGGGTTGGAACGGAAATGGCGTAGTTCCAAACTAGAGGTGTTTCACCTTGCGTGGCGTGAAGCTATTTTAAATTATAAGCATGCTTTGTTGGCTACGAAGCAGACCTATTACTCTGAATTGATCAACAAAAACAAGCATAACTCAAAGTTTTTGTTTGATACGGTGGCATTTCTTATTCATGGACAGCCACCTGTTGGTCGTTATCCTTTTTCAGCACAGGACTTTCTGGACTATTTCGAAAAGAAAATAGAAGATATTAGGTTGAGCACATCTCAGCATACTTTGGTCCAGTCATTGTATCCAGCTACTGAGCTGGGGACTACCACTGAGGTGCTACCTAGATTCACGGAATTTAATAGTATCTCACTAGGTGTGCTGACGAAACTCGTGATGTCTACTAAAAGCACAACCTGTTTATTTGATCCTATACCAACAAAACTGTTTAAGGATCTTTGGCCCATTCTTGGGCCAACTGCTGGAAATTTTTAACCTTTCTCTAAACTCTGGATCTGTTCCAATCTGTTTTAAATCTGCAGTGGTTAAACCACTACTCAAGAAATCTAATCTTGATCCTGGTGTATTGAAAAATTATAGGCCGATATCAAATCTATCATTCTGCTCTAAAATTCTGGAAAAGGTGGTTTCACGGCAGCTTGTGGACTATCTTACTGAGAATGACCTTTTTGAGCCACTGCAGTCTGCTTTTAGAAGACATCACTCCACAGAAACAGCACTTATTAAAGTAGTTAATGATCTTCTGCGAGCAATGGACTCGGATACTACTACAGTATTGGTGTTGCTGGATCTCAGTGCTGCGTTTGACACAGTTGATCATCATATTCTACTTGATAGGCTAGAAAACTGTTTTGGGATTACTGGAACTGCTCTTGTGTGGCTGACGTCTTATCTGTCTGGTCGTTCCCACTGTGTTTTGTGCAACGACACTACCTCTGACTTTAGGGGCATGAAGTTCGGGGTTCCGCAGGGATCCGTTCTGGGTCCCCTGCTTTTTTCCCTGTATATGGCACCGCTTGGGAACATTTTGCGGCATTTTGGGGTTGCTTTTCATTGCTATGCTGATGACACTCAGTTGTATATGCTGATAGCTGCTGGAAATCCTGTCCACATAAAATCTTTACAGGACTGTCTCGCAGCAGTGAGAAGTTGGATGTCTAGCAACTTTCTATTTTGAACTCTGATAAGACTGAAATGATGGTTCTTGGTCCAGCAAGACATCGGCATCAATTTGATCAGCTAGCGCTTAGCCTAGGTTCATGTGTTATACATCATACTGACAAAGTGAGGAACGTTGGGGTAATTTTTGATCCTACGTTGTCCTTTGACTTCCACATTAGGGACACTACGAGGACTGCTTTCTTTCATCTAAGAAATATAGCGAAGATTCGTCCCATCCTGTCTATGGCTGATGCTGAGACTCTGATTCATGCGTTTGTCTCTTCTCGATTGGACTATTGTAATGCTTTGTTTTCTGGTTTACCACAGTCCAGCATCAGGCATCTTCAACTGATTCAAAATGCTGCTGCCAGACTTCTGACACAAAGCAGAAGGTTTGATCATATTACGCCTGTTCTGGAATCCCTTCACTGGTTTCCGGTTTCCTTGAGATCAGATTTTAAGGTGTTACTATTGGCCTATAAAATTGTTCAAGGACTGGCGCCCCCTATCTGGCC
Source organism: Thalassophryne amazonica (assembly GCF_902500255.1). NCBI lineage: Eukaryota > Metazoa > Chordata > Actinopteri > Batrachoidiformes > Batrachoididae > Thalassophryne > Thalassophryne amazonica. Next base: position 146,269,141 of record NC_047106.1, on the reverse strand, counting down.
AGCCTGGTTGAGTCCTATGTGCCGGCAAGGGCTCTGCGTTCACAGGGTCCCGAGGGTGAAGAAAAGGTCAGCGGGTTACAGAGCTTTCTATCACCGTGCCCCAGCTCTGTGGAATGATCTGCTTGCACTGATATGACAGTCGGACTCTGTGGAGACTTTTAAAGCCAGGCTGAAGACACATCTGTTCTCCCTGTTTTATCATTAGTATTTTATATGATTGTGTGTCTTTTTTTATTCGTTTTATTTATTTTACTTCTGTTACCTTTCATGGTTAATTCTTTTATTGTTTTTTAATCTTATTTCATTTTATTCTGCTTTTAAATGTTTGTGAAGTGCCTTGAGGCGATTACTCATGATTTGGCGCTATATAAATTAATACATTTTATATATATATATATATATATATATATCTATATATATATATCAGCCATGCTTGAACCTTCATGCGCATGCATGAGTTTTTCCACGCCTGTCGGTTGCATCATTCGCCTGTGAGCAGGCTTTGAGTGAGGAGTGGTCCACCCCCTCGGTGGATTTTCATTGTCAGGAAATGGTGGAATGATTTGGACTTTTTTTCCATCAGAATTTTTTCAGAAACTGTAAGAGACCTCCAGGTGGACACCGTTCAGAAAATTAATATGGCTTTCAGGGATGATTTTATGGGGATTACACAGATTAAGGAGTGATCCAGATGGTTTAAAGACCGCCCACAACTGCTGAGAGCGTGGCGCGCTCCCAGCCCCCATCGACAGGCTGACACCCCACTGGAACAACCAGATCATTTCCAACGTGAAGGCTTTGTTGATCCGGGACCTCGTCTGACTTTCACAAAAAGGCTGAAGATGTGGACATCAGCACTTTTTCGGTACATTCCACCGTTACAGGAGTTTTTTTCAAGGAAAGAAAAGCGCAGGGACGCGCCACGGAGACGTTCATTACGCGGGACAAAACCACCTCGGTGTTGATCTCACAGGACGGCTTAAAGGTGGATTTCAGATGGATTCCGGTTGCTTTTCAGTCGTGTGATTATCCGATTGTGATTGTGCATGAGGTGGACCTGCCCCAACATGTCCTGGAAGGCTTCATCACGGCGTTGCTTTGCGCCATGCAGCTCCACCGCGACGCGCGGTGGAGCTGCTCCTCTTTCCATGACAAAAACTCATGTAACAGTGGAATGTGCCGTTCATTTCTAAACTGGACGCTGTCTTGATCCGGTATGTCGTCTGACTAGCACAGGAATTGTGAAAAGAGTGGACATCAGCATTTTTTCGGTACATTGAGACAGACGTGCAGAGGAATTCCGCGCGGAATTTTGCGTAAATGCAAAAAAGCAGTCCTACATATTTGTTTAATATGCGCTTTGAATGACATATCCTGATCAAAAATGACTCCAAGATTTCTCACAGTATTACTAGAGGTCAGGGTAATGCCATCCAGAGTAAGGATCTGGTTAGACACCATGTTTCTAAGATTTGTGGGGCCAAGTACAATAACTTCAGTTTTATCTGAGTTTAAAAGCAGGAAATTAGAGGTCATCCATGTCTTTATGTCTGTAAGACAATCCTGCAGTTTAGCTAATTGGTGTGTGTCCTCTGGCTTCATGGATAGCTAAAGCTGGGTATCATCTGCGTAACAATGAAAATCTAAGCAATACCGTCTAATAATACTGCCTAAGGGAAGCATGTATAAAGTGAATAAAATTGGTCCTAGCACAGAACCTTGTGGAACTCCATAATTAACTTTAGTCTGTGAAGAAGATTCCCCATTTACATGAACAAATTGTAATCTATTAGACAAATATGATTCAAACCACAGCAGCGCAGTGCCTTTAATACCTATGGCATGCTCTAATCTCTGTAATAAAATTTTATGGTCAACAGTATCAAAAGCAGCACTGAGGTCTAACAGAACAAGCACAGAGATGAGTCCACTGTCCGAGGACATAAGAAGATCATTTGTAACCTTCACTAATGCTGTTTCTGTACTATGATGAATTCTAAAACCTGACTGAAACTCTTCAAATAGACCATTCCTCTGCAGATGATCAGTTAGCTGTTTTACAACTACCCTTTCAAGAATTTTTGAGAGAAAAGGAAGGTTGGAGATTGGCCTATAATTAGCTAAGATAGCTGGGTCAAGTGATGGCTTTTTAAGTAATGGTTTAATTACTGCCACCTTAAAAGCCTGTGGTACATAGCCAACTAATAAAGATAGATTGATCATATTTAAGATCGAAGCATTAAATAATGGTAGGGCTTCCTTGAGCAGCCTGGTAGGAATGGGGTCTAATAAACATGTTGATGGTTTGGATGAAGTAACTAATGAAAATAACTCAGACAGAACAATCGGAGAGAAAGAGTCTAACCAAATACCGGCATCACTGAAAGCAGCCAAAGATAACGATATGTCTTTGGGATGGTTATGAGTAATTTTTTCTCTAATAGTTAAAATTTTTTTTTTAGCAAAGAAAGTCATGAAGTCATTACTAGTTAAAGTTAATGGAATACTCAGCTCAATAGAGCTCTGACTCTTTGTCAGCCTGGCTACAGTGCTGAAAAGAAACCTGGGGTTGTTCTTATTTTCTTCAATTAGTGATGAGTAGAAAGATGTCCTAGCTTTACGGAGGGCTTTTTTATAGAGCAACAGACTCTTTTTCCAGGCTAAGTGAAGATCTTCTAAATTAGTGAGATGCCATTTCCTCTCCAACTTACGGGTTATCTGCTTTAAGCTACGAGTTTGTGAGTTATACCACGGAGTCAGGCACTTCTGATTTAAAGCTCTCTTTTTCAGAGGAGCTACAGCATCCAAAGTTGTCTTCAATGAGGATGTAAAACTATTGACGAGATACTCTATCTCACTTACAGAGTTTAGGTAGCTACTCTGCACTGTGTTGGTATATGGCATTAGAGAACATAAAGAAGGAATCATATCCTTAAACCTAGTTACAGCGCTTTCTGAAAGACTTCTAGTGTAATGAAACTTATTCCCCACTGCTGGGTAGTCCATCAGGGTAAATGTAAATGTTATTAAGAAATGATCAGACAGAAGGGAGTTTTCAGGGAATACTGTTAAGTCTTCTATTTCCATACCATAAGTCAGAACAAGATCTAAGATATGATTAAAGTGGTGGGTGGACTCATTTACATTTTGAGCAAAGCCAATAGAGTCTAATAATAGATTAAATGCAGTGTTGAGGCTGTCATTCTCAGCATCTGTGTGGATGTTACAATCGCCCACTATAATTATCTTATCTGAGCTAAGCACTAAGTCAGACAAAAGGTCTGAAAATTCACAGAGAAACTCACAGTAACGACCAGGTGGACGATAGATAATAACAAATAAAACTGGTTTTTGGGACTTCCAATTTGGATGGACAAGACTAAGAGTCAAGCTTTCAAATGAATTAAAGCTCTGTCTGGGTTTTTGATTAATTAATAAGCTGGAATGGAAGATTGCTGCTAATCCTCCGCCCCGGCCCGTGCTACGAGCATTCTGACAGTTAGTGTGACTCAGGGGTGTTGACTCATTTAAACTAACATATTCATCCTGCTGTAACCAGGTTTCTGTAAGGCAGAATAAATCAATATGTTGATCAATTATTATATCATTTACTAACAGGGACTTAGAAGAGAGAGACCGAATGTTTAATAGACCACATTTAACTGTTTTAGTCTGTGGTGCAGTTGAAGATGCTATATTATTTTTTCTTTTTGAATTTTTATGCTTAAATAGATTTTTGCTGGTTATTGGTGGTCTGGGAGCAGGCACCGTCTCTACGGGGATGGGGTAATGAGGGGATGGCAGGGGGAGAGAAGCTGCAGAGAGGTGTGTAAGACTACAACTCTGCTTCCTGGTCCCAACCCTGGATAGTCACGGTTTGGAGGATTTAAGAAAATTGGCCAGATTTCTAGAAATGAGAGCTGCTCCATCCAAAGTGGGATGGATGCCGTCTCTCCTAACAAGACCAGGTTTTCCCCAGAAGCTTTGCAAATTATCTATGAAGCCCACCTCATTTTTTTGGACACCACTCAGACAGCCAGCAATTCAAGGAGAACATGCGGCTAAACATGTCACTCCCGGTCCGATTGGGGAGGGGCCCAGAGAAAACTACAGAGTCCGACATTGTTTTTGCAAAGTTACACACCGATTTAATGTTAATTTTAGTGACCTCCGATTGGCGTAACCGGGTGTCATTACTGCCGACGTGAATTACAATCTTACCAAATTTACGCTTAGCCTTAGCCAGCAGTTTCAAATTTCCTTCAATGTCGCCTGCTCTGGCCCCCGGAAGACAATTGACTATGGTTGCTGGTGTCGCTAACTTCACATTTCTCAAAACAGAGTCGCCAATAACCAGAGTTTGATCCTCGGCGGGTGTGTCGTCGAGTGGGGAAAAACGGTTAGAAATGTGAACGGGTTGGCGGTGTACACGGGGCTTCTGTTTAGAACTACGCTTCCTCCTCACAGTCACCCAGTCGGCCTGCTTTCCCGGCTGCTCGGGATCTGCCAGAGGGGAACTAACGGCGGCTAAGCTGCCTTGGTCCGCACCGACTACAGGGGCCTGGCTAGCTGTAGAATTTTCCACGGTGCGGAGCCGAGTCTCCAATTCGCCCAGCCTGGCTTCCAAAGCTACGAATAAGCTACACTTATTACAAGTACCGTTACTGCTAAAGGAGGCTGAGGAATAACTAAACATTTCACACCCAGAGCAGAAAAGTGCGGGAGAGACAGGAGAAGCCGCCATGCTAAATCGGCTAAGAGCTAGTAGCTGCGCTAAGCTAGCGGATTCCTAAAAACACGCAAAGTGAATAATGTGTAAATAATTTAGAGGTGATTCAGCAGAAGGAGTGCTTTAGTTAAGGCACGTGAAGATTACACTGGGAAACAAATCGTAATCTAGATAACTAGATCAATCTAACTGTGCAGATTAAACAGCTAACAGATACAGAAAAACACCGCTGTGCTCCGGAACAGGAAGTGATACAATACCGCAGTGAGAGCCAACCACCAGTAGAGGCCTCTGGATTCACTACTGGAGTGAGACAAAACCACCTCCGTTTTGGTCTCACAGGACGGCTTTGAGATGGCGTTCAGACAGCTGTCGGTGGTTTTTCCATCAAGTGATTATCGAAGAAATTGTGGATGTGCTTGGACATGCCAGAACATGTCCTGTGAGGCTTCATCACGGCGTTGTTGTGCGCCATGTGGCACTGCCGCGACGCGCAAAACCTCCGCTCTTCTTTCCATGACAAAAACTCCTGTAACAGTGGAATGTGCCATTCATTTCCAAACTGGACGCTGTGTTTTATCCGGGACGTCGTCTGACTAGCACAGGAATTGAATTCCGCACGTCGCGGCGGTGCCGCATGGTGAAATGCAACGCTGTGTTGAAGCCTCACAGGACATGTTCTGGCATGTCCAGGCACATCCACAATTTCTCGGATAATCACTCGATGGGAAAACCACCGACAGCTGTCGGAACGCCATCTCAAAGCCGTCCTGTGAGACCAAAACGGAGGTGGTTTTGTCTTGCTCCAGTAGCGAATCCATCGTGACGCGCGAAGCCTCCGCTCGGCTTTCCATGACAAAGTCTCTTGTTAAAAGTGAAATCTGCCGGAAAATGGTTGATGTCCAGCTCTTGTGATAACCAGAGAAAGTGCACACGATGGTCACGGATCCAGACAGCCATCCGTTTAGAAATGAAATGGTCGTTCAGCCTGTCGATGGCGGCTTTGGAACGCGGCACGCCCCACAGCCGCTGGGGGCCATCCTTAAAGCGACAGTAACACTCCTTATTCTCTACCAAGCCCGTAACATTTTCACCGAAAGCCAGATAAATTTTTCTAATGGTTTCCAGCTGCTTGTCTCTAACAGTTTCTGAAAAAATTCTGATGGAAAAAAAGCCCAAATCATTCCGCCATTTCCTGGCAATGAAACGACAAGGGGCTGGACCACTCCTCACTCAAAGCCTGCTCACAGGCGAATGACGCAACCGACAGGTGTGGAAAAACTCACGCATGCGCACGAAGGTTCAAGCTTGTCTGACGCAATCACACGTGATTCAAATCCATATGGTTTTTGAAAAAAATAATAAGGTCGGATACTTTTCTAATAGACCTTGTGTATATATATATATGTGTATATATATACACATATATACACATATATATGTGTATATATATACTCAACAAAAACATAAACGCAACACTTTTGGTTTTGCTCCCATTTTGTATGAGATGAACTCAAAGATCTAAAACTTTTTCCACATACACAATATCACCATTTCCCTCAAATATTGTTCACAAACCAGTCTAAATCTGTGATAGTGAGCACTTCTCCTTTGCTGAGATAATCCATCCCACCTCACAGGTGTGCCATATCAAGATGCTGATTAGACACCATGATTAGTGCACAGGTGTGCCTTAGACTGCCCACAATAAAAGGCCACTCTGAAAGGTGCAGTTTTATCACACAGCACAATGCCACAGATGTCGCAAGATTTGAGGGAGCGTGCAATTGGCATGCTGACAGCAGGAATGTCAACCAGAGCTGTTGCTCGTGTATTGAATGTTCATTTCTCTACCATAAGCCGTCTCCAAAGGCGTTTCAGAGAATTTGGCAGTACATCCAACCAGCCTCACAACCGCAGACCATGTGTAACCACACCAGCCCAGGACCTCCACATCCAGCATGTTCACCTCCAAGATCGTCTGAGACCAGCTACTCGGACAGCTGCTGAAACAATCGGTTTGCATAACCAAAGAACTTCTGCACAAACTGTCAGAAACCGTCTCAGGGAAGCTCATCTGCATGCTTGTCGTCCTCATCGGGGTCTCGACCTGACTCCAGTTCATCGTCGTAACCGACTTGAGTGGGCAAATGCTCACATTCGCTGGAGTTTGGCACGTTGGAGAGGTGTTCTCTTCACGGATGAATCCCGGTTCACACTGTCCAGGGCAGATGGCAGACAGCGTGTGTGGCGTCATGTGGGTGAGCGGTTTTCTGATGTCAATGTTGTGGATCGAGTGGCCCATGGTGGCGGTGGGGTTATGGTATGGGCAGGCATCTGTTATGGACGAAGAACACAGGTGCATTTTATTGATGGCATTTTGAATGCACAGAGATACCGTGACGAGATCCTGAGGCCCACTGTTGTGCCATACATCCAAGAACATCACCTCATGTTGCAGCAGGATAATGCACGGCCCCATGTTGCAAGGATCTGTACACAATTCTTGGAAGCTGAAAATGTCCCAGTTCTTGCATGGCCGGCATACTCACCGGACATGTCACCCATTGAACATGTTTGGGATGCTCTGGACCGGAGTATACGACAGCGTGTACCAGTTCCTGCCAATATCCAGCAACTTCGCACAGCCATGAAGAGGAGTGGACCAACATTCCACAGGCCACAATTGACAACTTGATCAACTCTATGCGAAGGAGATGTGTTGCACTGCATGAGGCAAATGGTGGTCACACCGGATACTGACTGGTATCCCCCCCAATAAAACAAAATTGCACCTTTCAGAGTGGCCTTTTATTGTGGGCAGTCTAAGGCACACCTGTGCACTAATCATGGTGTCTAATCAGCATCTTGATATGGCACACCTGTGAGGTGGGATGGATTATCTCAGCAAAGGAGAAGTGCTCACTATCACAGATTTAGACTGGTTTGTGAACAATATTTGAGGGAAATGGTGATATTGTGTATATGGAACTAGTTTTAGATCTTTGAGTTCATCTCATACAAAATGGGAGCAAAACCAAAAGTGTTGCGTTTATATTTTTGTTGAGTGTATATACATAAATATATATATATATACACACGTATGTGTATGTATGTGTATGTGTATGTGTATATATATATATATATGTGTATGTATATGTATGTGTATGTGTATATATATATATATATGTGTATGTATATGTATGTGTATGTGTGTATATATATATATATATGTGTATGTATATGTATGTGTATGTGTGTATATATATATATATGTGTATGTATATGTATGTGTATGTGTGTATATATATATATATATGTATGTGTATGTGTGTATATATATATATATATATGTGTATGTATATGTATGTGTATGTGTGTATATATATATATATATGTGTATGTATATGTATGTGTATGTGTGTATATATATATATATGTGTATGTATATGTATGTGTATGTGTGTATATATATATATATATGTGTATGTATATGTATGTGTATGTGTATATATATATATATATGTGTATGTATATGTATGTGTATGTGTGTGTATATATATATATATATGTGTATGTATATGTATGTGTATGTGTGTATATATATATATATAGTGTATGTATATGTATGTGTATGTGTGTATATATATATATATATGTGTATGTATATGTATTGTGTATGTGTGTATATATATATATATATGTGTATGTATATGTATGTGTATGTGTGTATATATATATATATATGTGTATGTATATGTATGTGTATGTGTGTATATATATATATATATGTGTATGTATATGTATGTGTATGTGTGTATATATATATATATATGTGTATGTATATGTATGTGTATGTGTGTATATATATATATGTGTATGTATATGTATGTGTATGTGTGTATATATATATATGTGTATGTATATGTATGTGTATATATATATATATATATGTGTGTATGTATATGTATGTGTATATATATATACACAGATGTGCTCAAATGTTTACATACCCTGTGGCACAATTTTTGATTTCTTCCCCATTTTTCAGAGAAGATGAACAACACAAAACCTTTTTTTGCTCATGGTTAGTGGTTGGGTGAAGCCATTTATTATCAAACTGTTATAGTCAATCATGATCACTAACAAGGCATTATTAGGCCTTGACCTTGTCACAATAAGAGACACTGCTGAACCTTCAGCACCACTTATTAAAAGATTATTAATCCGGCACTGGAAGGAACACTTTGAGGAACTCCTTCTTCAGACCGGAGCACCCTCTGTAGTAAGGGCACAGCTGGAAGCTGATGGATGATTTTCATCAATTTCCCTGGTGGAAGTCACTGACCCAGGCCCCAGGGGTTGATGAGATCCATCCAGAAATGCTGAAGGCTCTGGCTGTGGAGGGACTGTCTTGATGAGATGTCTCTTCAACACTGCGTTGAGGTCTGTGACAGTGCCTAAGGAGTCATCACACTACTCAGCCTCCCTGGTAAAGTCTACTCCAGGGTGCTGGAAAGGAGGGTTCGGCCGATAATCGAACCTCTGATTGAAGAGGAACAATGCGGGTTCCGTCCTGGTCATGGAACAACCAACCAGCTCTTCACTCTCACAAGGATCCTGGAGGGGGCCTGGGAGTATGCCCATCCAGGCTACATGTTTTTTGCGCTTGGAGAAGGCGTATGATGGGGTACCCAGGGAGATACTGTGGGAGGTGCTGCACGAGTATGGAGTGAGGGGTCCCTTCTCAGGGCCATCCAATCTCTGTACTCACAAAGCGAGAGCTGTGTTCAGGTGCCGGCAGTAAGTCAGACTTAGTTCCAGTGGGGGTTGTCTTCTGCCAGGGCTACGCCTTGTCACCAATCCTGTTTGTGATACTCATGGATAAGATATAGAAGCGTAGTCGGGTGGAGGAGGGTTTCCAGTTTGGTGGGCTCAGAGTCTCATCAATGCTTTTTGCAGATGATGTGTTCCTGTTGATTTCATCAGCCTGTGACCTCCAATACTCGCTGGATTGGTTCACAGCCGAGTGTGAAGCAGCTGGGATGAGGATCAGCACCTCTAAATCTGAGGCCTTGGTTCTCAGCAGGAAACCAATGGATTGCCTACTCTGGGTAGGGAATGTGGTCTTGCCCCAAGTGAAGGAGTTCAAGTACCTCGAGGTCTTGTTCACGAGCAAGGGGACAGTTGAGACTAAGATTGGCTGGAGAATCAGTGCAGCAGGGGCGGTGTTGCATTCGCTCGACCATACTGTTGTGACAAAAATGGAGCTGAGCCAAAAGGCAAAGCTCTCGATCTACTGGTCAGTCTTCATTCCTACTCTCACCTACAGTCATGAGGGTTGGGTCATGACCAAAAGAACTAGATCACAGGTACAAGCAGCCAAAATGGGCTTCCTTAGGAGGGTGGCTGGTGTCTTCCTTAAGGTGAGAAGTGTGGTATCCGTGGGGAGCTCAAAGTAGAGCCGCTGCTCCTTCATGTTGAAAGGAACCAGCTGAGGTGGTTCGTGCATCTGGTACGGATGCCCCTGGGTGCCTCCCTAGGGAGGTTTTCCAGGCACATCTGTCTGGGAGGAGACCCCGGGGAAGACCAAGGACTATGTGGAGAAATTATATTTCCACACTACCCTGGGAATGCCACAGGATCCCCCAGTTGGATGTGGTCAATGTGGCCTGGGAAAGGGGATTCCCTGCTGCCCCCCCCCCCCCCCCCCCCCCCCCCCGTGACCCGATCCTGGACATGCGGTTAATGAGTGATGAGTATATGTGTGGGTTTTTTTTTTTTGACACTGTGTGAATTATAAAAGATCCAAAATAAATTCAAACTTGTGCACCCTGCTCTTTTTTAAGTCATTAGTGATGTTTGCTGATCATTCCATGCTGACAAAAGAGCAGTTCAAAGACATCATGGTGATGTCTTGTGGTTAAGCGTTGGGTTTCAGACCAGAGCAGGGGGGGCCTAAGTTCGGTCCTCGAGATGTACCTTCCTGACACTCTTAGTTGTCTCCCTGTTCTAACACACCTGAATTCAATAAAAGGCTCATTAGCAGGCTTTTAATGAGCCTTTCATTGGATTCAGGTGTGTTGGAGGAGAGAGACAACTATGAGTGTCAGGAAGGTAGATCTTGAGGACTGAACTTTGGCACCACTGGACCAGAGGATCCTCTGTTCCAAACCCAGCCAGACTGAAAAATCACTAAGGCCCTTTGGCAAGGTCCTTAATCCGCTAGTTCAGAGGTCTTCAACCCATTTCGGAAAGGGCCGAGAGGGCGCAGGTTCTTTTTGCAGCCACTGACTCCAGGAGGTGATTTCAGTTATTACAAGATTCCTTCTGCTCAAAGTGATGTTAATCAGTGAAATCACCTGCTGGAGTCAGTGGCTGCAAAAAGAACCTGCACCCTCTCGGCCCTTTCTGGAATGAGTTGAAGACCTCTGAACTAGTTGCTCCTGGTGTGTAGTGAGCACCTTGCATAGCAGCACCCTGACATCAGTGTGTGTGTGTGTGTGTATGTGAGATGCAGGTCATGGTTCTCCCTGACCCCTGGTTTTTATTCTGTTTTTAACCTTGTTGTCATGTGTGAGTTTTAACTTCAGATGGTGCCCTCTGGTTAGTTCCACACCTGCTGCACCTCACTGCTCAGCTCAGCTGCATACCTGCTGTGAATAAGCGGCTGAGGACCGGCAAACTATTTAAACTCAGACTTTCAGATCAGTGGTTGCCAGATTCATCCCAGAGATTCCAGGTGCTTCCATGATTCTGTGGACTGTAACATGATTTATTGAATAAAACATCACATGCAGGCACCAAAATATGTAGTGTATTTATTTATTAGCCTTGCAATGGGGGACCATAAAATGTAGTGTCATTTATTTATTTATTGGAGCCTCCACACGGAGACGTATTAGATATATAGAGAATGTAATGAATAAGTAGTTAAACTCCCAAATTTAATTAGATCAGATTAGGCCCATCTGATGAGTCACCAAAATAATTAATTTAGAGTTTAATACTTATTATTTATTTATTACTCAGGGCACCACCTATTTATAGCATAGGTACTTTAAACATTCATTAATTTATCAGTCTCAAATGAATTGATCAGTCTCAGTTTAATTTAATCAGTCTCTGATCTGAAAGTGAATTCACACGATACGGTTGATCAAGGGTTTCCATGTGAACAGAAAATGAACCACAGCAGAAATATTTACAATTTATTTTCAATTTATACAAGCTATGAAAATTTTACTGGCATTTTATGGACAGTGATAAAATAAGTTTATTTATGGGCACAATTCTTACGAACTCATGAGACACTGAGAAAGAGAGTTGAAGCTTAAAGACTTCAAGTAAATAAATCTGATTAGAATTTAGTTTTGAAATTTGAAGCCAATTATTAAGAAAAATATTAAACAAACATGACTATGTTTAAAAACGAACCTTGAACTGGGTCACTTAGCTGCTGTTGAAGGGGCGGTTCAGACGGTTCAGTCCATCCGTACGTCTGTGGCTCATCTGGGTCAGAGGGGTTAACTCAGCAGTTTCCCCAAGTGATCCCAACGGCTTTGTTACCAACATGATGGCTGCTTGCAGTCAGGTCATTTGCTGCTTGAAATCAGCTGGGCCATCAGCTGGCTTGACCCCAGACGCAGAAGGCATTTGTTGAAAATGGTTTCTGGTAGCTTTTAAAAAGTTTGTTGGAGCCAGATTAAAATCTTTGTGAATTTAGGAAAAAGTTAAAACTTTAAAAGTGTTGAAAAAAACAAAATAGCCGACAGAAAAGGAGAATCACTTTATGGTAAATTTGCTATTAATTTGAAAAGTTCAGCTCGGACGTTCTCTTAAAAATTCAAAAGACGACGCACCTTAAAGCGTCAGGTTAAAACTTTGTTAAAATAATCAAAAATGAACAAAGAATGAATGCCATGTGGTAGCTTTAGCTTAGCAATGGGGCCTTGGGCCAAGAATAAAAATTAAACGTTAAAGAAAGAGAGAGAAGCAAAGAGAGTTGCAGAGCGCTCCAAGAGAGTGAGCGAGACTCGGTTCTAACTTTTTAAAGGGGGACTGATGTCACCAAACTCCGCCCATTTAGGGTGTGCAGTTTTACAGACCACATGTTCACAGGGCAGACCCAAATGATTCAACTATTTAAACATATTAATTTGAAATACTATTTGTTCTCAGCAACTCAAATGGACACACCTTATTAATAGGCACTTAAACCCTCCATTTGGTTAAGGCAGAATACTTCATCAACATATTGATGATGAGGCAGAATCACACTTAAACAACATCAGTGGCAAGAACACATATCAATAAATGGAATGACTACATGCAAAGCATTTTGTTTGAATAATCAATACAAACACTACAAGTCTTTATATATAAATGAAAGAAATACTGATCTAATTACTTTTTGTTTCAAACCAAAGGTCTTTTCCTTTGCTTTAAATCTCAAGATGAAAGGTGATTGTCAAGACAAAGGTTTATGACCAGGTCTTGTCATGGGGGAAGGTGTCCTCCCGGATGAGGAGAGGTTCTGTCTTAGCTTGAAGTCATAAAATTTGGGTTCTGCTGGCCTGGAGAACCTCAGATTCTGATGTGAAGCGATTAAAATGTCATGTAATTCATAATGACCAGAGTTTAACCAATAAACCAGGCAAAGCTTCCTTTGAAGAACTTTGAATTACAGTTTTGTTTTTCTCTGTGAAGCAGTGTTGAGGCCCAAAGGGGGGGGGGGGGGGGGTGGCTCAGGCTTATCTAACAGATGGCCAAGGAATTTCTCAACTGGGGGTGGAAACACAGTCTCTGTCTCCAGTTGAAAGCTCAGGTTTTTGTTGAGACAGCATTAATGTATTTATTTAATCAGAGTGAATCGAGGTCATGTGCTACAGGACCAAGTCCAATTCCTCTCTGTGACCTTGACCGCATCTTCCTGCTGCTCCCATGTGCCTAGGATGTCAGAGCTTCTCACAGCTAAACTCAAGGTAACCTGGCCAACTCTCTAATTCCTGTATTTGAGCGAATTGTCTTTCCTGGTGTTCCAGACACCTTCCTGAGTGGCTCCCATGCTACCCTGGTTCCTTGCTCCCGGCTACCTGCACAGCAACATCACTTTGGAATGCTATGGCTCTCAGCTCATAGCACGGCTCTGCTTCATGCCAGTTCAGTTCCTTCTCATCTCAGTGGGATTCCATTCTCACTTCAATCAATCAATCAATTTTTTTTTATATAGCGCCAAATCACAACAAACAGTTGCCCCAAGGTGCTTTATATTGTAAGGCAAGGCCATACAATAATTATGTAAAACCCCAACGGTCAAAACGACCCCCTGTGAGCAAGCACTTGGCTACAGTGGGAAGGAAAAACTCCCTTTTAACAGGAAGAAACCTCCAGCAGAACCAGGCTCAGGGAGGGGCAGTCTTCTGCTGGGACTGGTTGGGGCTGAGGGAGAGAACCAGGAAAAAGACATGCTGTGGAGGGGAGCAGAGATCGATCACTAATGATTAAATGCAGAGTGGTGCATACAGAGCAAAAAGAGAAAGAAACAGTGCATCATGGGAACCCCCCAGCAGTCTACGTCTATAGCAGCATAACTAAGGGATGGTTCAGAGTCACCTGATCCAGCCCTAACTATAAGCTTTAGCAAAAAGGAAAGTTTTAAGCCTAATCTTAAAAGTAGAGAGGGTGTCTGTCTCCCTGATCTGAATTGGGAGCTGGGGCCACAGGAGAGGAGCCTGAAAGCTGAAGGCTCTGCCTCCCATTCTACTCTTACAAACCCTAGGAACTACAAGTAAGCCTGCAGTCTGAGAGCGAAGCGCTCTATTGGGGTGATATGGTACTACGAGGTCCCTAAGATAAGATGGGACCTGATTATTCAAAACCTTATAAGTAAGAAGAAGAATTTTAAATTCTATTCTAGAATTAACAGGAAGCCAATGAAGAGAGGCCAATATGGGTGAGATATGCTCTCTCCTTCTAGTCCCCGTCAGTACTCTAGCTGCAGCATTTTGAATTAACTGAAGGCTTTTTAGGGAGCTTTTAGGACAACCTGATAATAATGAATTACAATAGTCCAGCCTAGAGGAAATAAATGCATGAATTAGTTTTTCAGCATCACTCTGAGACAAGACCTTTCTGATTTTAGAGATATTGCGTAAATGCAAAAAAGCAGTCCTACATATTTGTTTAATATGCGCTTTGAATGACATATCCTGATCAAAAATGACTCCAAGATTTCTCACAGTATTACTAGAGGTCAGGGTAATGCCATCCAGAGTAAGGATCTGGTTAGACACCATGTTTCTAAGATTTGTGGGGCCAAGTACAATAACTTCAGTTTTATCTGAGTTTAAAAGCAGGAAATTAGAGGTCATCCATGTCTTTATGTCTGTAAGACAATCCTGCAGTTTAGCTAATTGGTGTGTGTCCTCTGGATTCATGGATAGATAAAGCTGGGTATCATCTGCGTAACAATGAAAATTTAAGCAATACCGTCTAATAATACTGCCTAAGGGAAGCATGTATAAAGTGAATAAAATTGGTCCTAGCACAGAACCTTGTGGAACTCCATAATTAACTTTAGTCTGTGAAGAAGATTCCCCATTTACATGAACAAATTGTAATCTATTAGACAAATATGATTCAAACCACCGCAGCGCAGTGCCTTTAATACCTATGGCATGCTCTAATCTCTGTAATAAAATTTTATGGTCAACAGTATCAAAAGCTGCACTGAGGTCTAACAGGACGAGGACAGAGATGAGTCCACTGTCTGAGGCCATAAGTAGATCATTTGTAACCTTCACTAATGCTGTTTCTGTACTATGATGGATTCTGAAACCTGACTGAAACTCTTCAAATAGACCATTCCTCTGCAGATGATCAGTTAGCTGTTTTACAACTACCCTTTCAAGAATTTTTGAGAGAAAAGGAAGGTTGGAGATTGGCGTATAATTAGCTAAGATAGCTGGGTCAAGTGATGGCTTTTTAAGTAATGGTTTAATTACTGCCACCTTAAAAGCCTGTGGTACATAGCCAACTAATAAAGATAGATTGATCGTATTTAAGATCAAAGCATTAAATAATGGTAGGGCTTCCTTGAGCAGCCTGGTAGGAATGGGGTCTAATAAACATGTTGATGGTTTGGATGAAGTAACTAATGAAAATAACTCAGACAGAACATTCGGAGAGAAAGAGTCTAACCAAATACCGGCATCACTGAAAGCAGCCAAAGATAACGATACGTCTTTGGGATGGTTATGAGTAATTTTTTCTCTAATTTTATTAGCAAATTTTTCCAGAAACTGTGAGACAGCCAGGTGGAAACCATTCGGAAGATTCAGACAGCTTTCGGTGACGATCCTATGGGCATCACACAAATTAAGGAGTGTTACAACCGGTTTAAAGACGGCGCACAATGGTGGAGGGTGCGCCGCGCCCCGAGCGGCCATCGACAGGCTGAAACGACCAGATCATTTCCAAAGTGAACGCTGTGTTGATCCGGGACGTCGTCTGACTACCAGAGAAATTGCAGAAGAGGTGGACATCAGCACGTTTTCGGCACATTCCACTGTTACAGGAGATTTTGTAATGAAATATGTGCGGAAGTTGGAAGTCTCACAGGACATGTTGTGACATGTCCAGCTTTTACACAATTCCTCGGATACTCACTCGACTGAAAAGCCACCGAAAGCCGTCTGAATCTTCCGAAAGGTTTCCACCTGGCTGTCTCACAGTTTCTGGAAAAATTTGATTCAGCGCTGCTCCAATCGTTCAGACATTTTCCTCACAATGAAAATCCAACGAGGGGGGAGGACCAGTGCTCACTCAAAGCCTGCTCACAGGCGAATGACGCAACCGACAGGCGTGAAAAAAAACATCATGCATGCGCACGAAGGTTCAAGGTTGGCTCATGCAAGCACACGTGATTCAAATCCATAAGGTTTTTGAAAAAAATAAAAAGGTCTGATACTTTTTGGACAGACCTCGTATATATATATTTTGGCAATTTTTCAGAGAATATGAACGATAACACAAAAACTTTTTTTTCGCTCATGGCTCGTGGTTGGGTGAAGCCATTTACTGCTAAACAACAGTGTTTACGCTTTTCAAATCATAATGACAACACAAACTACCCAAATGAACCTGATCAAAAGTTTACATACCCCTGTTCTTAATACCGTGTACTGCCTGTCTTTTGTGGTGGTTGTGGACGAGGCTCTCTGAGGGTAAAGCTGCCACTGAATGTTTTGGACTTTATTTACATCAATTATGAAGAAATACAAACAATATGGCACTCTATGGTAAATCTGCATGGACAGTTCTGAAAAACTGAGTGACTGTGCAAGAAGAAGAAGAGTGAGGAAAGCCACCAAGACACCCAGAAGAAGTTATAGGCTTACGTGGCTGTGATTGGAGAAATTGTGCATAGTGCAAGCTTTGCATTTTGTATCACCAGTTATCCATCTTCATGATGAAGTGGTCTAGAGGAGGATTTTCTTAAAGAAGACCTGAAAGATTAGCTACAAAATGCCAGAAGATACATCTGAGATGCAAGCCTGGATTTGATCTGTTTTGGTGAAAGAAAATCCTTCTGTGCTCTACTCTACTATGAAGCTAAGTGTAGTGATGCAAAATGCAAAGCTTGCACTGCGCACAATTTCTCCAATCACAGCCACATAAGCCCATAACTTCTCCTGAGTTGTCTGGGTGTCTTGGTGGCTTTTCCTTGTAATTCACAGCAGAGGTTTTATCAGGTTGTGAAAACAGCGTTTTCAGTTTTCAAAGTGTTTTTCAGTAGCTTTTACATAATATATGATAAACATGTTAGATTTACACAGAAATGAAGCTGTTTTGGAGCAGATTCTGCCATGTTGGATTCGCAGCCACAGAGAGACCAGACATCACGGTGCCTCTCTACTGTGACTGGCTGTCACCCCCCCCCCCCCCCCCCCAAAAAAAAAACAGATTTGCAAGATTGTTAGTTTTTCAAACCTGTAATCTGGGTCAGGAAAAAGTTCAGGATGGTCCCATCTATACTTCTTTGATTCTGCTTGGATAGGACATCGGATTATGGCACAATCGTAGAAATGATGGTAGTACTGTCCATTGATGTGATATTTATTGCAGCCGTCTGTAAATTTGTGGCACATCCCTGGCAAGACTGCCTTTGACGGTTCCTGACTTGTCCTGACTGCCAAAGATAAACAGGAGCCGTAGCGTTCAAGCAGCCCCTCACAATGATTGTTACTGTATCCTTCCCTTGTTCCATTCCAGGGGTGTATGCAGTTAAGGTATTGATTAGGGCATTCCTCTGGTACCTGGTTCCCTTGTCCTCACCATCACGTCTGTCATTAGCACTCTTGAGCTGCAAGTTGAAAATTTCCTTTGTTAGTCATAAGCAATTATATATATTTTACTGTTTAGATACTGTATAATTTGAGCAGCATGGTCATAACTGGTATTCAACTCAATACCTTATTGGACAGGCCCTATATTTTTAACAAGCTGTTTATACTGCTTCCAGAATTTTCTCAAGTTAGTTATCAGTGAGGTATACCACACAGGTGAAAGCAGATCAGACAAAAATGATTAATCCTCTGTACCCACTGCTATTAGTGTAAACGGCCTTTCACACCACATGCTTTGGAAGCATCAGAGGCACCAGAAATTGGTCTAAAAAGCATTATTTTCAAAGAAACGCGTTGCTTTTTAGAGGTATCTGAAGCATCACGTCAAAAGCCGAGCTAAATCAACGCTTCTGCCGGGAGCGTGCGCATTCCTGCTTGTTGACAGACTGATGTGGTCAAAGTTCAACCCAATCCAACTTTTGCCGCTCTGAACTGTGACAAAGCTTCGCACTGTCCAATAGAAACGTGTCAGGTCCAAACATGGAAGACTAGTGGCAGCAACCACTGATCTCTACAAAACAGAAACGTGTCACAGGACTGCTCATTTATACAGAGCAGTTGTCTGAAGAAAAATCCTTGAAAATGTTTTTTTAACCTCAAAATTTATTTGATTGCTGTATTAAAGCTTTTTCATGGTTCATCGACGCACATACAACATGGCGATCACTCAGCTTTTCTCTGGAGAAAAAAAAAACAAAAAAACATTTGAGCGAAAGTCTCCGCCCCCTTGCCGCATGCCACGTGTGGGAGGCGTTGATGCGACGCGTTGCCTGATGCATATAAAGCATGCAATGTGAAAGGACTTTTAGTTACCGTATTTCCATAAATACAGCATGTTTCATAATATACTGTACAATAAAGTTTTTTCTATTCTATACTGTGTAAAAAATGAAACAGCAAAACTTTATTAAAGTGATGAGGATCTAACAAACACATTAACTCCCTTCTTCGAGCGACTTTACTGGAAGGCCCATTACTTTCAGGCACTGCTTGTAATTGGTTCAAGCCCACACTTCTGGTTTAGGGCCATTCTTTGGATGATCATCTCAGCAGCATCCACATTGTTCTCTCTCCTGGTATGTCTGGGAACCGACACTTTCAGGGATGGTCCAAGGATGCAGTGCATCAACTTTGCCATTTAGCTGTTTGATACTGTGAATGATTTCATTCTGCTTCTCCTGGAACACAAAATGTATATAGAGACATATGTTACAACCTTAATACAGAAGTTCTCACTTTACATTAAATCCTAATGCTTCACAAATGATTAAACCAATGCTGTTGACCTTTCATCATGAGCACGGACAAATCTGTGAATTAACTGAGTGATGAAAGTAAGTAGGTAAGTAAGTCCCTTCGGCTGCTCCCTTGTTTGCACTCGGGGTCGCCACAGCAAATCTGAGGTGGATCTGCATGTTGAATTGGCACAGGTTTTACGCCAGATGCCCTTCCTGATACAACTCCACATTACAACCCCTGGCAAAAATGATGGAATCACCGGCCTCGGAGGATGTTCATTCAGTTGTTTAATTTTGTAGAAAAACAGCAGATCACAGACACGACACAAAACAAGTCATTTCAAATGGCAACTTTCTGGCTTTAAGAAACACTATAAGAAATCAAGAAAAAAAAATTGTGGCAGTCAGTAACGGTTACTTTTTTAGACCAAGCAGAGGGAAAAAAATATGGAATCACACAATTCTGAGGAAAAAATGATGGAATCATGAAAAACAAAAGAACGCTCCAACACATCACTAGTATTTTGTTGCACCACCTCTGGCTTTTCTAACAGCTTGCAGTCTCTGAGGCATGGACTTAATGAGTGACAAACAGTACTCTTCATCAATCTGGCTCCAGCTTTCTCTGATTGCTGTTGCCAGATCAGCTTTGTAGGTTGGAGCCTTGTCATGGACCATTTTCTTCAACTTGCACCAAAGATTTTCAATTGGATTAAGATCCGGACTATTTGCAGGCCATGACATTGACCCTATGTGTCTTTTTGCAAGGAATATTTTCACAGTTTTTGCTGTATGGCAAGATGAATTATCATCTTGAAAAATGATTTCATCATCCCCAAACATCCTTTCAATTGATGGGATAAGAAAAGTGTCCAAAATATCAACGTAAACTTGTGCATTTATTGATGATGTAATAACAGCCATCTCCCCAGTGCCTTTACCTGACATGCAGCCCCATATCATCAATGACTGTGGAAATTTACATGTTCTCCTCAGGCAGTCATCTTTATAAATCTCATTGGAACGGCACCAAACAAAAGTTCCAGCATCGCCACCTTGCCCAATGCAGATTTGAGATTCATCACTGAATATGACTTTCATCCAGTCATCCACAGTACACGATTGCTTTTCCTTAGCCCATTGTAACCTTGTTTTTTTCTGTTTAGGTGTTAATGATGGCTTTTGTTTAGCTTTTCTGTATGTAAATCCCATTTCCTTCAGACGGTTTCTTACAGTTCGGTCACAGACGCTGACTCCTGTTTCCTCCCATTCGTTCATTTGTTTTGTTGTGCATTTTCGATTTTTGAGACATATTGCTTTAGGTTTTCTGTCTTGACACTTTGATGTCTTCCTTGGTCTACCAGTATGTTTGCCTTTAACAACCTTCCCATGTTGTTTGTATTTGGTCCAGAGTTTAGACACAGCTGACTGTGAACAACCAACATCTTTTGCAACATTGCGTGATGATTTACCCTCTTTTAAGAGTTTGATAATCCTCTCCTTTGTTTCAATTGACATCTCGTGTTGGAGCCATGATTCATGTCAGTCCACTTGGTGCAACAGCTCTCCAAGGTGTGATCACTCCTTTTTACATGCAGACTAAAGAGCAGATCTGATTTGATCCAGGTGTTAGTTTTGGGGATGAAAATTTACAGGGTGATTCCATAATTTATTCCTCAGAATTGAGTGAGTCCATATTTTTTTTTCCCTCTGCTTGGTCTAAAAAAGTAACTGTTACTGACTGCCACAATTTTTCCTGATTTCTTATAGTGTTTCTTAAAGCCAGAAAGTTGCCATTTGAAATGACTTTAGTTTTGTGTCATGTCTGTGATCTGCTTTTTTTCTACAAAATTAAACAACTGAATGAACATCCTCCGAGGCCGGTGATTCCATAATTATTGCCAGGGGTTGTACATGGAGAAATGTGGCAGGGGTGGGATTTGAACCCAGAACCTTCTGCACTGAAACCAAGCGCATTAACCACTTGGCCACCACTCAGTGATGAAAGTGAGCCATGGAGGGGGAAAAAAAAAAAAAAAATTGAAAGCTCTTGGCAAGGCCGTGGCGGGGTCTGGTGGTTGTCCCCCAGGAAAATGTGAAATCTCAAATGCATTCTGGTTAGGACTGTAGCTATCAATTATTTTAGTAATCGAGTATTCTATCGATTATTCTGTTGATTAATCGAGTAATCGGATAAAAAGTACTTTTGCGTTTTAAACAAAATCAATAGTCCAGGGCTGTCCATAAGCAATGGCACAATGTCACTGCGCTAAAGTGTTGGCATTTTGCTGAAATGGTGACATGATGTGGCCATATTTTGTTTTCTCCAATTTGTAAAAATTAACCATTTTCAAGTTTGTAATAAAGGTTGATGGACTGGGTCCCAGCATGAATTTTTTTTATCCCTCTTTCTCTTCAGCTGATGCATTTCAGCTGGAGGTTGAACATGCAGCATCACAGTCAGTTTTTTTATTATTTTATTTAAGTTACCGTGTTTGTGAAGTGTTGTGTGTTGCCCAAAAACGCAAAAATTAAAAAGTCAAACACTCAGTGTGAGTCTGAGGTAAACACAGAAGAAAGAGTGGACTTCTGCTGTTTGTCAATGCAGAGAGAGACAGAGCTGTGACTCGTCTGGTCTGACAGCCCCTCACACTGGGCAGAGAGAGACAGAGCTGTGACTCGTCTGGTCTGACAGCCCCTCACACTGGGCAGAGAGAGACAGAGCTGTGACTCGTCTGGTCTGACAGCCCCTCACACTGGGCAGAGAGAGACAGAGCTGTGACTCGTCTGGTCTGACAGCCCCTCACACTGGGCAGAGAGAGACAGAGCTGTGACTCGTCTGGTCTGACAACCCCTCACACTGGGCAGAGAGAGACAGAGCTGTGACTCGTCTGGTCTGACAGCCCCTCACACTGGGCAGAGAGAGACAGAGCTGTGACTCGTCTGGTCTGACAACCCCTCACACTGGGCAGAGAGAGACAGAGCTGTGACTCGTCTGGTCTGACAACCCCTCACACTGGGCAGAGAGACAGAGCTGTGACTCGTCTGGTCTGACAACCCCTCACACTGGGCAGAGAGAGACAGAGCTGTGACTCGTCTGGTCTGACAACCCCTCACACTGGGCAGAGAGAGACAGAGCTGTGACTCGTCTGGTCTGACAGCCCCTCACACTGGGCAGAGAGAGACAGAGCTGTGACTCGTCTGGTCTGACAGCCCCTCACACTGGGCAGAGAGAGACAGAGCTGTGACTCGTCTGGTCTGACAGCCCCTCACACTGGGCAGAGAGAGACAGAGCTGTGACTCGTCTGGTCTGACAACCCCTCACACTGGGCAGAGAGACAGCAGCCGGTTACCAGGTCAATAGTCCCTCCCCACATCGAGCAGAAAAATAGACAAACACACTGCTTCGCTTTAAAGTAGATCTGCATTTTTTTTCAATGGAGGTCTATTTTAAATGCACAGTGAGTCTATTTCAGATGATCACCGTGGACCATCTTTCTCTTCAAAGGCTTTATTTTTACGTGTCACGCTGAAAAGCAGTAGCTATCATTGCTAATTTGATTAGCTGTTATGCTTGCCTTTTTTTTTCCTGCGGACGTTGCAGCGCCACACACAGGCCTGGCATATGTACTACAACATTAAACGAAGCTTTGAGGCACAGAATTTGCCTCGAACATTTTTTGTAATCGAATTATTCAAGTTACTCGACTCATCGTTTTTCCCTCAGCCCCAACCAGTCTCAGCAGAAGACTGCCCCTCCCTGAGCCTGGTTCTGCTGGAGGTTTCTTCCTGTTAAAAGGGAGTTTTTCCTTCCCACTGTTGCCAAGTGCTTGCTCATAGGGGGTCGTTTTGACCGTTGGGGTTTTTCATAATTATTGTATGGCCTTGCCTTACAATATGGAGCGCCTTGGGGCAACTGTTTGTTGTGATTTGGCGCTATAGAAGAAAAAAGTTGATTGATTGATTGATCGTTTCAGCCCTAATTGTGGTGCTTTCTCAGGTCTGTTTACCCACCAAAAGAATCTCCAAAATTTTTTTTTTTGTTTGGACAGATCACTTTTTCCACCCCAGATAAGGTGGTAAACCTCAGTAGTACAGCATAGAAGTCCTTCTGTTTCAAGTTTATGGTACCATAGACAGTATGCACACACTATGCAAATGAAACATTATGCAAGGGACACAGAAATTGAGTTTTTATAAAAGGAATTCTGTAACTTTATATCAGCAATAAATAAACATGTTAATTAAGTAACAGGGCCTGTAAATTATTTCTTTAAATAAGGAAAGTTAGTATATATACAACTTCATTACTGGCAGATTTTTCTGTATTTTCAAATTATATCCCAAATAGAACAGAGAATTTCTTGCCAGAAATTTTGAATATTTTGCTTGCTGAATGTGAATTTTAGAATCTACTGGCACAAGACACTGAACTTTGCTCACATCAGGTTCCGTTACCTTAAAGTGTCTTTTGATAGTCACAGCGTCGTGATGACTGTAGGAAGGCCCCGCCATTTGAAGCTAGCTGCTAACTCGTGGTAGCTTTGTGGTGGTTTTGTGTGATGAATCCCAGTAGAGCCTCCAGCGTTAGTCTCCTCTTCTGCTCAATGATCTCTTAATCATAGTATAGAGACTGAACAGGCAAATTAACGTCTTGAACATAAACTTTTATTTGCCAAAAGAGAATGGAAAGCATGCGGCCCTGGTAGTTAGCTAAGTTGTCGTCGTCGTCTTCTTCTTTTCTCATGTTAAACAGCAGGTTTTAACCCAACTCGGTGCACTACTGCCACCAACTGTTTGGTGGAGAGCACTGCAAGCTTCTTTTTTTTTGACCAGAATAAGTATGTTGTATTTTACATACAGAAATGATTGTATCCAGGTCTTACAATTATATTGTGTACAATGTACATGTTTTACCCTGGATAATTATAATATCATGCCTCACTGCAAACATGAATTAAGCAGCTGATATTAAAGGAATCAGAAAGCAAGAAATATGTTGTAACAATTATGTGGTAACAATTTCCACCAAACACTGTTCGACTGTGACATGAAGTCATCCTCAAATGAGGCCTGAGTGAAACACTAAACCCTGGACAAATGTTCATTCTGGACATGTTAAATCTAGTTGTTGTTCTACTGTAACATGTGTGACTGTTATATTAATCTCATGTTCAAACATGTTTGAACTGCAAGTTGTGAAATGACCAGTAAAAAATATTATTTGTCTGTGAGCTGTTTTATTTAAATGTTAATGTTTCCTGCTCATGTATGTTGAAAACATTATTTTGTAAATCAATTTTTAATACCTTTAATGTATTTTTCCCTATTTACAAAAATGTTAAAGATATTATGCTTTTATAAAATTTGGCAAAATGTATATAACTCAGGCCTGTGGGACGTCTGGATAATAAGCTGCCATTGCAATCTGTTTCCATAAAAAAACAAACAAAAAAACAAACAAACATATTTTTGGTAGCTCTGTAGTGACTTAAATTAGTTTGCAAAAATTAATATTCCAATTAACAGAGTGCATGTTTATGCAAGTTGCCCCAAGACATGTTTCTGAGTTAGCTCTGTCAGTTTATCACAGTAATCTTGAAATTATATATTCAGTAGGCCTGAATAAATCATAAATTGACAAATTGTTGGTTACCATGGTAATCAGAGTGTTTAAATTATTTCCTATTGTTCATTCTACCTATGATTGCACACATAATTTAAATGGAGTCCGTTAACTTTCTGTAGGCAGTAAATGATATTTAATGTTTTTCTGTAATAAGAAATTTTATAAAATTTTAGAATATAGATACTTTTATTTAGAGGTAAGCTTTACACGTACAACATGAACGTTATGTGAATGTTCACAAACACACTGAACATTAAACATACATTCTATAAACATCTGATTGATTTTTGCAAATGTTTGCTTACATGTTTGTCTAATGTTTGCTTCCATGCAAACATTAGACAAACATGTAAGCAAACATTATATGAATGTTCGCAAACTTGCTGAACAGTAAAAGAAACATTCTATGAACGTTCAGTTGATGTTTGCAAATTTTCGCTTCCATGCAAACATTAGACAAACATCATAAACATTACATGAATGTTCGCAAGCTTGCTGAACAGTAAACAAACATTCTATGAACGTTTGTTTGACATTCGCAAATGTTCGCTTCCGGGTGGGCAGCTCTCAGTTCTCCTTCAAGACTGGCTCGGGAAACTGCAGCTCCCTATTTTCACCACCTGGAGCGGGCTAACTCATCCCCAGCGCAGCACTTTTATTTGTCCTTATAAATAAATATTTTTTCTTTTGCAAACCACTCTGTGTCTTGCTCCCTAGCATTTGGGTCCATTGCCTGAATCGGTCAGGTCCCGTCCAGACCTCTAACCTTAACAGTATAATTGTAAAGTGGTTTGAGCTTCTGATGCAGATGGAAAAGCGCTATATAAATGTAGCCCATTTATCATTAATAAAGCAAAATTACAAAGACACTCATGAACATGATGAGTGTTATGTAAATGTCAGACCACAATTGCAGAACCCCAACCACTTTTTAAAACACAGTATTTCACAAAACTACTGCAGATGTTTGAAGATGTTTGTGAGGTCAGATCTCAGCTTCAGTCTGCCGACTATGGATGTGACAGTTGGTTATGAAAAGATGTATGAGTGGATGATTGGACAGTCTTGAACGTGCTACAGCAAATGGAGTGATTGAGCGGTGGAGGGGTAAGGGTTTTAGGGTGGGTTTTACCGTTTTTAGGATGGCTGCCTTCACTGCAGGGTCATTCGGGTGCACAGAGTTCTCCAACTTGATCCTCAGTTTAAGGACTCGTCTCATCACTGAAATGTTGTACAAAATTACATCTTTATTCAAATGACTCTACAAGGCCAGGGCCATGAAATGACTCTACAACCTAAATATATTGCACCATGACCTCTGACCTGTGCAGTGTGAGATATACTTTATTGATCTCACAGTGGAGAAATTATGTTTACACTCCAGTTACCTCAGACAGCAATTACTCCACAATTATTACTGGTTTACCATAATAATGGCAAACATCAGAATTAAAGACAGCACATACACATTTGACATTGTTTATGTGCACTAAATTTGAAGAAGTCCATTATCTGAATTGAGTCAAGTGGGTGAAGGTCACGCAGCAACCCTGAGATGCGCCGCCATCAGCTTGGGGGGAAGAAGAATGGGGGCTGCATCTAAAACTGCACCACCCCCGCCGAAGGGGAAAGGAGTGATGTTAGCAGGCGCCGGAAAGGGGAGTGTTGATGGGGGATAGGAGGCGGGTGGGGGGAGGGAATGCAGCATGCTTCAGTCCTGTGAAAAGCAGTTTATTGTCTTTGTGAGTTGAGATAAGAAACAGACAATGTTCCCCAGGCCGAAAAAATTCCTCTGGAGGAAAACAGTCGGGCAATTTGACCTTCAGGCTTGATAAGCCTGAAATGTTATGGTTTGAGCAGTGAAAAACACTTAACAGTTCCACTTGAACAACCAAATCCCAATTATGAATTAAGAATATTCCCAATTATGAATTAAGAACATACCGGCCTCTGAAATCTTCAACTTCAACTGCAAGGCACGCATCTGCTCCAAGATGTCATCCAATTTGCGTCTGAGTTCAAGTCTGAGAATGCACTGCCTTGCCAACCTCGTTACTCATGACGGACAAGCCAGGGGCCGTGGTTCTTGATGCCGCCGTCTTGCCAATTTTCTGGTAGACCAGGGCAGCACATCAGCCAAAAAGTACCAGCCCTGCTACTACAAATCAAATCAAATCAATTTTATTTATATAGCGCCAAATCACAACAACAGTCGCCCCAAGGCGCTTTATATTGTAAGGCAAAAGCCATACAATAATTACAGAAAAACCCCAACAGTCAAAATGACCCCCTATGAACAAGCACTTGGCGACAGTGGGAAGGAAAAGCTCCCTTTTAACAGGAAGAAACCTCCAGCAGAACCAGGCTCAGGGAGGGGCAGTCTTCTGCTGGGACTGGTTGGAGCTGAGGGGAGAGAATCAGGAAAAAGACATGCTGTGGAAGAGAGCAGAGATCAATCACTAATGATTAAATGCAGAGTGGTGCATACAGAGCAAAAAGAGAAAGAAACAACCCCAGCAGTCTAAGTCTATAGCAGCATAACTAAGGGATGGTTCAGGGTCACCTGATCCAGCCCTAACTATAAGACCAAAAATGAATAAATCCTCGACATCCTCAAAGGCGCCAAGCATGCCACATGCCAGGAACTCCAGGAGTCGAGAACATTGCCCGCAGGATACGTTCCATCTGGGCAGGTACGATCCCCCGGTCCTGACACCTTCTTGTAGAAAAATGGTGTCAATAGCGTTCAGAGACCAGCTGATCAATTCCATGGTTAATCCAATAGTAGTCCAATAGATCCAGCATCCAATATAATTAGAGGAATTCACAGTCTGGTGAAGTAGGGACTTGAAGGTTAAAGCAGAGAACAGAGATAAGGGAGAGTGGAGGAGATGCAACCGCCCTCGTTGGAGTCCCAAGCTGAATTATGTATGCTTAACTGTGAATTTATTTATTTCACTTCTCCATTTATTCTACATTTCAACCTTTCCTTTTTACTCTATTTATATTCGCCTGTTTATGTGTGTGTGTGGAGTAACTGTGTCACATGTACATTAGTTTGTAACACTATGGAAGTGGCACATTTCATTGTCATTAAGACAATAAAGGCTTCTATTCTACTTATTTTATTTATTTATTATTATAAATCCTGGATGCTCCCCCCCCCCACGCAGAGAACCAGTTCCACCCAGACATATTTAAAATAACCATCTTTGACAATTAATTCCTAATATATCAGCTCACTATTTATGAATGAGTTACTTGTGGTCATTATGTGATTTATTAAAATTTCATAAATGTTGTACAAAGCACTCAATTATCAGTGGTAGACACAGCTAACCAAAAAGTTAGCTTTGATAACCGTTAATCCGCTAGCTGTGAAGTTAATTTTTATAAAGCTCAACCAATAAATCCCTAAAAAAAAATTAGCAGATGTTATAGATAAAAGCTAAAGCGATAACTTTCAGTAGTGACTTCAGTACAAACAGCTACTGACACAACGAGTCAGTGCTCCTGACTCAGATCAGCCTTCTCTCAGCTAAAGAGACCTGGTGACCAGAGAGAAGGAGAGAGGGAAAAAAGATCATTTCTCTTGAAATGTGGCCACAAAACTGTTGGTTGGTTGAATATAAGTTTCATGACATTTATCACGTTTTCACTACCTGATTTTTTTGCCACCAACAGATGTGCAGGAAACGGTGGTGATGTGATTTGTTCAAAATGAATGTCTCAGGACACACAAATATTTTCGGTCTCAAGAATGATGGTGTCATAATAATATAGTCAAGAGTAAGTGACTCACCAGGATGAAAGTCCACGTAACAGACAGATGGCAGTGTTGTGTCACAGGGTCTTAACTTCCACTTTCCTGACAGAGTACTCGTACCACATGCTCTGGTCATCAAGCCAAGTATATTCGTGGTATCCCTGTTGGTGAATGAGGTTCTGCTCCCATCAGACCACGACGTGTTTGGAGCTCTGGACAAGCCAATCCATGCCAGACCTGCCACTGGCAGCATGTTCAGAAGCACGTCATTCTCAGTACTGTTCCTCACAGTCACCAGGTCAACAAAGTTTGACCTGCAGTGGAGCTGAGCATTTTTCCAAGGCATGGGTTGTTCCACCAAAACAAATTCAGGCTCCAGCTGTGTTCCTACAATTTCAGTTTTTGGAAAAATCTTCTTTAGACAACAATATATAATCTAATGGGATGAGCATCTAATTTTGTTTGTACTTACCATTGTTGCAGAAAAATGGAGCAGCTGATGTGCAGTCAGAATCTGACCATAGTTCACTTTTTTTAATCAAAGTTACACACAACTGAGAACCACCATAAAAATTTGGTTCCAGATTATTCCAGGGTCTGTACTCATTCTCAGGACTTGTGTAACCATCAGACCACTGCCAGCTGATGAAACTGTAGAGCCCGGTCCAGACCTCAGGGCTGGCAATGCCAGATGCGTAAGTTGTGCTGATCACTTGATTCACTTGTTCATCATCTTCAATGGTGGCCAGGTCATTGTAGCTCAATCTGCAGTAGGTCTGAGCTTCACTCCAAGTCAGTTTCTCAGGAACATAGTGGTACTCACGGAGAGCTCCAGTTGGCCAGATGTACCACCCTGTGAGGACCAAACCAGTGTCACTATGGCAACCTGTTAAACTGGAGGGTTAAAGTCTGCTACACATCAAACTAAAGCACCACACTTGTAGAGCGCAATCCTCCGCCAATACTGTGATTACTAGATTACACTGTGAAACAAATCGTAATCTAGATAACTAGATCAATCTAACTGCGCAGATTAAACAGCTAACGGATACAGAAAAACACTGCTGTGCTCCGGAACAGGAAGTGATACAATACCGCAGTGAGAGCCAACCACCAGTAGAGTAAAGTCATGTATTGTTGACAAGGTTGGGTAGGATTACTTTGAAAGAATACATGTGGATTACATGTATGTATGTACATACATTTGGATTACTTGTAATCTGATTACTTTTGGATTACATTTCAAAGTAATCCTACCCAACCTTGATTGTTGAGCCGTGTACGCTGTCGCAATGTTTGCCTCCCCTGGCTGGTACAGCAGATGGAGATGTAGCGTCATCTGTCGGCCTGTCATCATTTGAAAAGGGGAGAACCCCATCGATTCGTGAGGGGCCAGAGTTGCCAGAGTTGTTGCATGACTTCACTAGTGAAGTGGGTGCCTCTAGCCGGGTTAATGAGGATAGGTAGTCCAAATCATGAGAAAGATGTGATTCATCAACAAACAGGCTGTCGTCAAGGCTGTATCGTTTGGAGCCGGTAGACATTCCAGCCATTTGGTGAAGTCACATGTGACAGTGAAGAAATATTTGTTTCCTCTTGTAGACTTTGTGAGGGGTCCTACCCAGTCAATTTGTAGATCTGACCAAATACCTCTTTTCTGTAAGGGAGCTCTGTGAATAATTGGGTTCACAGGTTGGAACTGGCAACAGACCAAGCAGCCTTTGATGTAATCACTCACATCCTTCTGCATTTTTGGCCAATGTGCCACCTGTCATATTGCATTGTATGTTGCTTTTGTTCCTCTGTGACCTGCGCATGCTGAATCATGCCCGTGCATCAACATCACCCACCGGTGGTTACAAGAAACCACTAACGCAGGTGAAGAGAGATCCTCAGAAGCATAGAACAAGATGCCATGGAGCACTGTTTTAAGTCAGGGACGGAAGCGAAATCATCCTCAGTGAGTGGGTGAGCTTGAGGATCAGTGAGGTGGAGCACTATTTTGTTTATGGCTGGGTCCAGAGCCTGGAGTGAAGCCAGGTCAGAGTTGGAGAAAGCTGGAGCGACCTAGGCTGTTGTGGGGACGGGGACTGTGGCAGAATCTGCGGCAGCAGTCCCGGCACGAGTCACCACTGATACAGCATGGGTGGGTGGGTGTGGCAAAAGTGCCTCATTGAATGCCCACGGCATGCCGTCCAGAAGGCCTTGCTTGGCTAGAGTGTCAACCAAGTCATTAAATTCTTTGTCTCGGCCTGGTGTGCGGGAGTGACCTCTAACTTTTTTCAGTATATCTGGAGGTCGTGTGTAGTTATGAGGTGGTCACAAGCCACAAACAGTTCTTTGTGTTTGACTGATCTCCTGTTCGAGGTCACAAAACCATTGCGTTTCCAGCAGTTAAGATGTCACAAAAAGCTAAGGCGTGCATAGTTTGAATCTGTGCATAGCACAAATGTTTTGACATTTTGCGCCACAACCAGCTGGCATGTAATGAGTATGCCAGCAATTTCTGCATACTGAGAGGACTGTGGTCCCATTTGAAACTTTTGTGGCTCATGTGGTGTATTGTCAATCCATGCAACCCCCACTCCTACCCGGGCAACTGTTTCATGGTGAAATGAGCAGCCGTCCACGTACGCAGTGATCATGCCTGAGCAGACATTGTGGTCAAAGTAATGGTGATTAGGGGAGTCGGGTGGTGACACGTCTTCGTTAAAGGGGGTTGCAGCTGGTGTGTCTTCGGTGCAGCGCTGGCAAGCAGCTAACCCTGTGCCTAGGGGAGTTTTGCGGTCTTGTGCATACCGCACCTCCATGTCAAAACTTTGCAATGCCATGAGCCAAGAGGCAACTTGTGAGTTTGTTACTACACCTTCGCAGTCTTTGACTGTTAAGGAATGTCACTGGTTGATGATTGATTTCTACAATGACTTTTTGTCCACCCAGATAGTTGGCGAAATGTTTCACAGCCCAGACTGTGGCTAGTAGGGCTTTTTCACAGTCACTGAATTTAAGTTCTGGTGGTTGTAGTGTTTTGCTCATGTATGCGACCACTCACCTATCTTTGTCATACATCTGGTACATTCCCGCACTTAGGCACTGATTGGAGAATCCCACCTCTAGGTGGAATTCTTTGCTACAATTGGGGTATACTAGGCACAGGTCTGAGCAGAGTTTGTCTTTTAAAGCCTGCATGGCCTGTTCTTGGGGTTCACCGTATAGGAATGGCGTATCATTTTTGAGCAGGTCTGTCAGTGGTTTCGCCAAATCTGCATAGTTTTCAATGAATTGGCGGGAGTTGTTGCACACTCCCAGAAAGCTGCACAGTTCTGTTACGTTCGTAGGTGTTTTGATGTTGGTGAGGCCTTGGACTTGTCCAGCTTGTGGTTGCACTCCGTCTGGTCCGACAAGGAGGCCCACATAGTTGACCTTTGTCCGACACCATTGACACTTTGAGAGTGAGATTTTTGCACCAGCAGTCATGAGGTGGCCCAGAATGTGGTTTATCTCCTCCAAATGTGTGTCTAATGTGGGGTTTCGCATTAGGACATCGTCAACATAGATAAGAGTGCCTCGCTCGTTAGCATCAGGGCACGCCTTATTCAAGAAGATGTTGAATTCTGCAGGTGAGTTGGCATAGCCAAATGGGCACCTGGTGAAAGTGTACTGGTGGTTGGCGAAGGTGAATGCCAGTTTGTGTTGATCGTCTTCATGGACAGGGATTGTGCAGAACCCGGAGGCCATGTCAAGTGTGGAAAAGTATCTTGCGTCTTTCACTTTAAGATGTTCCTGCTCTAACCGAGTCCTCAGCCATCGGGATAGCGACACCTGTTGGTTGAGTTTACGGTAATCAATGGTAAGTCTCCACTTACGGTTTGGTTTGATTACCGGCCATACAGGGGCTGAATAGGTGCTCTTGCACGGTCTTATGATCCACTTTCCTAATAGGTCATCTATAATTTCCTGTACAGGTTCATAGGATGCCAAAGGAATTTTGTACTGCCACTCGCAGGTGGGCGGTGCATTTGGAGGTGTTGGGATACGCACAGAGGGGATGTGTGTGAGTCCACAATCCAATTAATCATTGGCAAAGGACGCTCGGTATTTATAGAGAAGATCTCTCAGGCGTCCTCGCTCCTTATCATTTTTTAAAGCATCTGCTGCTGCTAAAACTTGTTCTATTTGAGATGCAAATTGAGAATCAGAACCTTGGTTAAGGTTCAGAGCTGGTTCAGTATTATTTCCAGCATTTGTTTTGTTCTGAGAGCCGACCGTGAGAACCATAAGGGTCTGGAGGACCATGTGGTCAGGGTCATCAAGGTCTATTCTGCCGGCGGTGTCTTCCTCAGAGATGATCGCTGGAAATACAGCAATCGCTCCTGAGGGTTTGGAAAAGACAACCCCCATTGTGAACAGGGAAGAAGCGATGGAGGGACTTGGCCAAGAACTGGGATGTTCAGCTCAAAGTCCTGGAATTCATTGCTGATTAACCAGCCCAGTGGGGTGGCTTTGGGAATCAGGATGTCTTCGCCAGTGTCGTTATGCACCACCAAGTGAGTTGTCTGTCTTCTTAGGCTCAGAAGTGGGGTAGCTTCGAGAGGCAGTCCCAGTTTGGTGAAGAGCTGGGATGGCTGAAAGACTACCTGTGAGTGTCAGAGCTGTTGTCCTGGACATATTACGAGGTGGAGTGGTGCATTTTTCAGGTGGGCAGGTATTGTGATGTGACCATCACTCACTACCTGACATGTGTCAGGGATCAATTGCCCAGACTTTAGATACTCCGGATCGGAGTAAGCAGGGTCGTCGTGTGGTCTGGTCAAAGACCAGAGGACCTGATTGACTCTGTCAACCTTTACCTCCAATTGGACAAGGAGGTCGTGGTTGACTCTGTCAACCTCTACCTCCAATTGAACAAGGTGGTCGCCTCCTATGTAGACAGAGCATGGTAAGTTTGGAATGACTAAGAATGAGTGGGTCAATTCTGGTCAGTTCCAGCGCATTTTGAGTGTGCAGATTCCAGTTGCCTCGAGTATCATCTGGGGTAGAGGGTCCTTTGGAAAACGGAAAGGTTTTTCCACATATAAAATGTCTGGCTTGGATTTTCTCAATTAGTCAAGCAGACTTTGAACTAATCTTGTGGTCCAAAGAGCCAGAGCTACATCAGCGTGTTTTCCAAATGGAGACCACCCACCCGGAAACTGAACATTCTTTGAATGTTCATTGAACGTTTGCATGAGAACGTTTGCAAATGTGGCATGAACATCATATGAATAAAGAATGAGGACAGGTAATCTTTGCATGCAAACATTCAATGAACATTATACAAACGTTCACAAACATGTGAACAGTTGCAGCAGAACATTAAATGAACATTTGTAGAATGATTGAATGTGAACATTACCTGTCCTCACGCTGTTCATATGATGTTCGTGCAATGTTCCTGCTCAATATAGCTACAATTTTGTGATTTTTCCTATTGAGAACTAAAAATGACGTAAAACAAACTTTATAAATGTTTTAAAATTCAACAGGTTTTATTCAAATAGTAACTTGCAATGTATTCATGGAATTCACATAAAATCAATAATGCAGAAACTTTTGAAATCACTTACAGATTTAATGATGGAATTCATCTTTACAGAATTAAACATCATGCTCAAAAATAAAAAAAAAGCACATAAAATGAAAAATTTTCAACTTTACAAAAGATTTCTTACATGGCATACCACCGACACTACTCCAAAAGATGTTCAGACAAAAGAATAAATCTTTGAGAAATAATAATGAAACCTAAAAAACATTCATCTATTGATCTACAACCAACTACACATTTTAGGAGCAAAAATAAATTCAGCTTACATCTACATACAGTTAATAATACTTTATGATATTTAAGAGCAAAACTGTGGACAGTTTTAAAACAAACATTACTCTCAATAAATTCCCTGAGAAAATTCCTATGAAAAAATATTAAAGTTTTTAATGACAGATTTGAAGACTCAGTATGACAGTCAGATATGACAATGCAACTTGCTGAACACATTTTTAAGAGCGAAACTGAACAGTTTAACACAAACACATTACAATCAATAAATTTCCTGAGGAAATTCACATGACAAAACACTAAGTTTTTAATCACATAGAAGTATGACAGTCAGATACAACAATATAATTGAACACAATTTTTAAAGCAAAATTGAACAGTTTTAACACAAACACATTACAATAAAATTTCCTGAGGAAATTCATGATAAAAAATATACAAAAATAATAAAAAATTATTAATTTAAATTAATGTTGTATCAAAAATATTCCATGTACAAGGCAAATTAAATGCTGCTGCTAATCTGCTCATAAGCTTTGATATCATGAAATATAAACACAATGCTAAAATACCCTCAGCTGTATGAGGATTGTCTTCATAATGATTACTTAATTGGTATCCCCGTGCAAAGTGTGTGTGTGTGTGTGTATATATATATATATATATATATATATATATATATATACATATATATATACATATATGAGCGCCTTGGGGCAACTGTTTGTTGTGATTTGGCGCTATATAAGAAAAAAGTTGATTGATTGATTGATATATATATATGCCCTTTATTGTGTTATCTTTGTATCACTAATATATTCGCCTCTCTATGTTTATATTGGTGTTGTAGGATAAACTCAATGACATTTTAATGGCATCCAAAGGAGATCATGCGTGTGCACATGCATGAGCTTCTGAAAAATGTGGAACTTACCATCGACTGCAGGATGTGTGCACACTGATGTCTGCGAGATGTCTTGTGTTATCAGGTTGTGAAAACAGCGTTTTCCGTTTTCAAAGTGTTTTTCAGTAGCTTTTACATAATATATGATAGACATGTTAGATTTACATGGAAATTAATGTTATGTAGCGGATTCTACCATGTTGCATTAGCAGCCAGAGAGAGACCAGACGTCACGGTGCCTCTCTACTGTGACTGGGTGTCCCCCCCCCCCCCCCCCCCCCCCCCCCCCAAAAAAAAAGACAGATTTGCAAGATTGTTAGTTTCTCAAACCTGTAATCTGGGTCAGGAAGAAGTTCAGGATGGTCCCGTCTATACTTCTTCTGCTTGGATAGGACATCTTCGGATTATGGCACAATTGTAGAAATGATGATTGTGATATTTATTGCAGCCTCCATAACAACTCTGTAAATTTGTGGCATGTCCCTGGCAAGGCTGCCTTTGACGGTTCCTGACTTTGCCCTGACTGCTGAAGCACTGCCAAAGATAAACAGGAGCCATAGCGTTCAAGCAGCCCCTGACAATGCTTGTTACCGTATTCTTCCCTTGTTCCATTCCAGGGGTGTATGCAGTCAAGGCATTGATTAGGGCATTCCTCTGGTGCCTGGTTCACTTGTCCTCGCCATCAAGTCTGTCATTAGCGCTCTTGAGCTGCAAGTTGAACATTTCCATTGTTAGTCATAAGCAATTATATATACTTTCCTGTTCAGATACTGTATAATTTGAGCGGCATGGTCATAACTGGTATTCAACTCAGCTCCTTATTGGACAGGCCCTATATTTTTAACAAGCTGTTTATTTGCTTGCAGAATTTTTCTCAGGTTAGTTATCAGCGAGGTATACCACACAGGTGAAAGCAGATCAGACAAAAATGATTAATCCTCTGTACCCACCGCTATTTGTGTAAAGGGCCTTTCACACCGCATGCTTGGAAGTGTCAGAGGCATCACATATCGGTCTAAAAAGCATTATTTTCAATGAAACACGTAGCTTTTTACAGGCGTTAGAAGTGTCGCGTCAAAAGCTGAGCTAAACAGATGCTTCTACCAGGAGTGTGAGCATTCCTGCTTGTCAACAGAATGACATTCAAAGTTCAATCCAATCCAACTTTTGGAGCTCTGAACTGTGACAAAGCTTCGCGCTGTCCAATAGAAACGTGTTGGGTCCAAATATGGAAGACTCGTGGCAGAAACCACTGATCTCTACAAAACAGAAAGGTGTCACAGGACTGCTCATTTATACAGAGCAGTTTTCTGAAGAAAAATCCTTGCAAATGTTTAACCCAAAAATTAATTTGATTGTGAAATCAAATTGCTATATTAAAGCTTTTTCTTGGTTCATCGACACATATACAACATGGCGATCATTCAGCTTTCCTTTGGAAAAAAAAAATCAGAGTGAAAATCTCCACCCCCCTGCTGTATGCGTCGCGTCAGGGTGTAGGGAGGCGTTGACACAACATGACTGACGACACATTGAGAGTTGCTGCCTGATGCGTATAAAGCATGCAATGTGAAAAGCCCTTTAGTTACTAGTTTCCATAAATACAGCATGTTTATAATACACTGTGTAAAAAACAAAAAAAAAAAGGAAAAACTTTATTGAAGTGAAGAGGATCTAACAAACAGAAAACACATTAACTCACTTCTTTGAGTGACTTTACTGGAAACCCCATTACTTCCAGGCACTGCTTGTAATTGGCTCAAGCACACACTTCTGGTTTAGCTGGTCAACCTTCGGATAATCGTGTCAGCAGCGTCCACAATGTTCTCTCTCCTGGTATGTCTGGGAACCAACACTTTCAGGGATAGTCCAAGGATGTAGTGCATCAACTTTGTCATTCAGCTGTTTGATACTGTGAATGATGTCATTCTGCTTCTCCTGGAACACAAAATGTATATAGATCCACATGTTACAACCTTAATACAGAAGTTCCCACTTTTTTATTAAATCCTGTGCTTCACAAATGATTAAGCCAATGCTGTTGATGCCTTTCATCATGAGCACGGACAAATCTGTGAATGAACTGAGTGGTGAAAGTGAGCTATGGAAAAAAAAACAAAAAAAAAAACTTGAAAGATCTTGAAAAGGCCCTGGCGGGGTCTGGTGGTTGTCCCCCAGAAAAATGTGAAATCTCAAATGCATTCTGGTGCTTACTCAGGTCTATTCCAAAAGAATCTCAAAAAAATTTATTTTTTTGTTGGCACAGGTCAGTTTTTCCACCCCAGATAAGGTGGTAAACCTCAGTAGTACAGCATAGAAGTCCTTCTGTTTCAAGTGTATGGTACCACAGACAGTATACACACACTATGCAAATGAAACATTATGCAAGGGACACAGAATTTTTTATATAAGAAATTCTGAAACTTTATATCAGCAATAAATAAATATGTTTAATGAGTAACAGGGCCTGTAAATGATTTCTTTAAGGAAGGAAAGTTAGCATATACAACTTCATTACCGACATATTTTACTGTATTTTCAAATTATATCCCAAATAGAACAGAATATTTCTTGCCAGAAATGTTTGAATATTTTGCTTGCTGAACATGAATTTTAGAATCTACTGGCACAAGACACTATACAATCTTATTTAACCATTATAGTACAAACCTCGGGATAATCGGGCTGATGTGAATCAACTGCAGGCAAACACTCAACCCACTGATCAGATGGAGGATTCACTGATTCAACAACTCTTATGGCAGCCGATGTCGTGGTCTGAGTTTGCGCCGGTCTCATTTTACCACGCGCATGCGCAAATTGATTTTTTTTCGCGGTCAACTTCCGGGAGGTCTAGAATTACCGGTGATCTTCAACCGAGCAGACGTATTTTGAAACACACACTTTTGATTCAGAAAATTTGAAGTGGGACTATATTTGTGATCGATTTTTTTTTATTACCATTTCTTGCAGCGATCTTCAATATGGAGGAGGAATCACTTGTTTCTGAGCCTCAAAATGAATGTCAGGAAAACGCACACCCCAAAGAAGAGTGAAACCAGCGATTTTCAACATTCAGGAAAAAAATGTCCCAACTGATA
The DNA here is from genome assembly GCF_902500255.1 of Thalassophryne amazonica. Classification (NCBI taxonomy): domain Eukaryota; kingdom Metazoa; phylum Chordata; class Actinopteri; order Batrachoidiformes; family Batrachoididae; genus Thalassophryne; species Thalassophryne amazonica. The sequence goes on along the minus strand of NC_047106.1, from coordinate 146,230,547 downwards.
GTCTTCCTACAGACTGGGAAGTACTCCAGTGATACAGACAAAAAGGACCATCGCAACATCAGGAACCAGTCCAAGAAGCACGTTTGGGATGAAGACAGTAAGTACATATCTTTTTGTTTACTTCTTGTGGAATGGTACAATACACGAACTGTAATCCACCCGTATGATAGTATTTACCACCGACAATTGAACAACTGTTATTAATTTGCCAATATTTTCAAGAATATTGCCTGTAGATTCTCTTAAGCAAGTACATACTGTTTATCATGGAATTATAGACCTGGAATGGACGTGCGCGCCTCAATCTATTAGCGTCGCTCGGGACAGGAAGGCACCATTACTAAGGGTGGACATGTGCCGATCATCAATAATAAACTGACCGCTTTTTTTGCACTAGCGTTGCTATTTTTTAATGGATTTTAATAAATGTAGGCTTTTTTAAAGCCATTTGAAAGCTCTTTCCATTGAACCTATGCATGTTTTTGTGAAAAAAAAAAACTTATGTAAAATGCAGAAATTTGGGGAAATTACGACAAACTGTGCTGCTTTTCTCGCCCTATTGTCGCTATTTGTTAACACATTTTAATAAAAGTAGGCTTGTTTTAAAGCCCTTTAATTGCTCTTCTAATGAACCCATACTTGTCTGGGTAGAAAAAAAATATTTTATGTAAAGTGTGGAAAATATGCCATTCTGTTCATTTACTGTCATGTTTTTTTTTTCCTTTCATCAGAATTCTCGATGGATTTTTATAAATGAAACCTTCTAAGTTGTATTCAAGCTGATTAAAAGTTCTAATGAACCCATACATGCCTGGACAAAAAATCCTTATGTATTAAAATATAAATCTGAAGTATGCCTTGCCATTGTACTCATTTACCTTGCTGCGTTTTCCACTGTAATATTATTGCAAGTCTTTTAATGACAACAACATATATATGATTTTTACTAACATTTTATTCTAGTAGATATAAAGCCATTCAGAATTTATGACTTTTGACCGTCAGTCAGGGTAAAAAGTACCTCCTCCATCCCCTCCAACCACACTGTTAAAATTTAAATGCCGCCTGTGACCACCATGAACACATCATATTAAACAACAATTGCAAGTATACAGACATGAATATATTTAAACATTTTTGTTTCCATATTTGTATGCATGTGAATGCAGCTTAGTGAAAAGAACTTATGGCGTTGAGTTATAGTCTCAGTATATTGATATTAAATTGCGACATAACGACTTTAAAATAGACATTTGTTTTACATAATTACATTAAGGCTCTTGTACAGTTCATTTTAGTATTCGAGAATTTGTTTTTGTAGTTGGTGCAATTGATGGTGAAGCTCTGGCTGCCTTTTTTCCCCTCATTTCGATTCTGTTTAACTGGCTCAAGGTGCTCTCTCTCCACCCTTAGTAATGGCCGCTGTGTGGCACACCGCTAGTCACGTGACGTCCAATCCAGTCTCTATTTTCATGTCGTTTATGGGCACCCCTACACCAGCTTTGCCACTGATCAACTTTGTCCACATACGAGCTGGACTGCCTAACTCCGCAAGGACATAATTTCGCCATGAGCCTGTTTTCCTTTAGATTGTAGAATGAGATTTCATGTAATCTGGGTATTTTAATTTATAATAAGTGTTTAATGTCATAGACATTTCAGAGATTTTGTATTGAGAATTACTAGTTTCGCTTTTAATTTATGATTATGTCTCACTCTATTTTATGATTATGTCTTTGCAGAAAAAGAGCTGTACTACATTGGCCCGAAAGGAGACTGCAGGAAGAAAGTGCTGACTGAGGTTGCCAAAGTTATCGAAGTCTTCCAGCAGTATCATTCATCACCAATGGGCGGCCACAGTGGTGTCAACAACACTTTAGCCAAGATATCCCAGTATTATTGGTGGAACGGGATGAAAGAAGATGTCCAGGAATATGTAAGCATTTAGTTTTTATGATTTAGTTTTTTATTCCACAAACTAAGTTTAAATTATATATTATCAATGCTTGTTTCTGGGTAATATATTTAAAATTCTAATGAATATTTTATGTTCTAGACATTTCAAAGATTTTATTTAAGAATTGCTAATTTTACTTTGTGCAAGTTTGAGAATTTATTAAGCTCATACTCATATGTTTAATTTGTACCTCCTCATATGATTGGTGTCAGAGTGATGTGCATGGAAAAAAGGAACTACCAACTAGATACGTCATTGCAAATATCAATGTTTATTAGTATTCTTCTGATTTGGGTTGATTTTACTTGGGGAAATTGTTGATGTGACTTTGTCAGAGTATGAGAGGTTATTGTACTTATGCATGTTTTATTTATATTTTAAGGTATGTGATCGGTGTCAGCGATTTGAGAAGCTCAAGACCCAAGCCCCCGAGCTACAAACCATCAAAGTCAGTGAGGCACTCGAACTCGTTGGAATGGATCTCATAGGTAAATATTTTTGATACAGCTAATCAACGAAGAATTATGATCAGCATAGAAATTGTCAAAATCTGTGAATTTATGAAAAAAAATGGTTGTAACTCGTATCACTGTAAAGTTGAACTAAGATATAATATGACACCCTCTCATATTATAAATAATAGTTTTTGCATAGTTTGAATTTGACAAATTGTATATATATATATATATATATATATATATATATATATATGAGACATAGAATTCTATTCTATTCTGTATTTCAGGTCCCCTGCCTACTACAGACACATTGTACAAGTATGTGCTCACCTTCACAGATTATTACACCAAGTTTGTGGACTTTTTCCCCCTGAAGAACAAGTCAGCCGAGGGTGTAGCTGCATGTCTGAAGACATTTGTTTGCAGGTAATTATTATACAGTGTGTGCATGGCAGTGGTGGGCACAGTTCCGATAATCTGATAATAGATAATTATCGAAGATAATGTTTTCATTCTCGGATTATCTTTATAGATAACTTTAAAAATCATTATCGGATTAATTATCTTCCGATGAATTTTTGTCCGATAACTTTTAGACCGATAATGTAGCAAACAAAGCTGAACAGCAGCAAACATTTTTAAAATTGAAAATCAGTTGATCACCTACCTGATAAAAGTTTCCTAACAGATATATGGTTCCACCCTCTGCAAACAGAAGACAGCTGCTTCTACACTGGCAATATCACCCAAGTCATCCAGAGGCATACATTTTTAACTTATGGTTCCAATTTTGGACAAGTTATTTAAAATTACTGTCATGTCTGAAGTTTATAAAGTGAAAATAACAGATATATGTTTTAGTTTTAAAGTAATGTGCTAATTTTTAAGGTTTTAGTGTGGACATGCTGTGCCGAGCAGTCCATTATGGGTAGGATTAGTAGGTTCACAACAGGACAAATGCATTTCAGACACTCTGTTCAGGCTCCACGGACAACAGCATTAAACTCTAGTGCCTAAAACTCTCGTGAATATATTCTCTGGGTTTATAGACGGTATTGTATTTGCGTTTGTTAAATTCCACGCATCTTAAATGTCGCAGCAGACATGGATTATCTGGAATTTTGTTTTGGAAAGATTTCAAGGCCTCTACTGCTATCTACTGGCCAGTAGTGTTCATGGCAGTATTTGTCCTGAAGATGAGCAGACACTGTATATTTTTAATCACAAGTTAAGTTTTTCAAACTTAATTTACAAAAACTCTCACATGTATAAAAAAATAATCATCTGAACATTCTCACATTCTCTCCACATGCAAAACATGTTGTGATGACACTTCCAGGGCTCCGTAAAAATGCCTGTTTTTACAAATAAAAAATGTAATATTTTACAAAAGCACATCTGTAAACACCAACACACGACACGTCACATTAACATGTTGGTTTACATAGTGAATGACTGAACCAATCAGTGTTTAGCAGAGGCACATTTACCCAGAATCCTTTGCGATTTGTCTGTTTGTTACAAAACTCAGAATTAGTGCATTATTCAACATTAAAAGATATATATTATATTTTAACTTTGTACAAATGACAGAATTGACATTAATGGAGTTATTCTATCAGTATTCATTTTATTTATACACCAAACCATAAGTCAGTATGACTTTATTTTCCAAGACCTCCGCCTGACCGGAGCGTTTGTGATTGGTAGAGAGTTGGTCTTGGTGACTGTTCTCAGCTTGCCTCTGCACTGTAAGCTGTAAATAAGAGCTTCCAGCAGGAGGCAGGATGTTCAAACATGGAAGTGCGTGCTCATTGTTTGGGTCTGCTGTCGCTTTGATGTTTCCAGAAGCGATTGTGGTGTTAAAACTCATATTCAGTTCATTAGTAGTTGCAAATATACTAGAAACAATACTGGAATTTATCGGTTATCTGTAACTTCCGATAAATTTTTGGGTGGTTTATCGGTTTATCTTTATCAAGATAACTTTTCAGTTATCTGATTATCTGTTATCGAAGATATTTTTTTGGTTATCTGTGCCCACCACTGGTGCATGGAAACTTGTTTGAGAATGTAATGGTCAAAGCAGCAAATATTTAGCTCTACTAGAAATTGGTCACTATAGCAGTCTTGTGTTCATGGAATATTATCTTGAGACATTTATTTACAGGTAATCAATATTTTATGTATAAAATTTGCTTAGTCCAGAATTATTATAAAATCTAGAATTGTGTTTATGCATAATTATCTCAAGACATTTGTTCACAGGTAATCAATATTATGCATACAAGTTTGCTTGTCCAGGATTATTATAAAATGAATAGATGTGTATTTAATTTTTCTTTGTATTAATGCGATTTTTGCTTATTTGTGTCATTTTAGATGGGGTGCTCCACAGAGATTACTGTCTGACCAGGGTCGTGAGTTCGTATCTCAGATAAACGAGGTCTGCAAAGTCTTCAACATCAAGCGATTTGTAACCAGTGCGTATCACCCACAGACGAATGGCTTGGACGAGCGGACAAATCAAACACTGAAGGCCCGACTTGCCAAGCTGGTGAATGACCACCAGTCCGATTGGGACGCGTACCTGGAAAAAGTCGCGTACTCGATTCGCACCCAGAAACAAGGCTCTACCAAGTACACCCCGTTCTTTTTGATGTTTGGTCGCCACCCTCGCCCCCCTATGGAGGTAATAAAATATCCTATGATACATTGAGAAATCAGCAATGAATAAATCACAAGGCAGCTAGTCAAAGCATTTTTCAGTCATGTTAAATGACCAAGACTAAATGTTTTTTGGAAAGATTATGCCCTACAGTTATTCAATAATGCTTTTTTGTGTTTCTCATTCTCAATAACTATGCTTACAGTTATTCAATAATGCTTGTTTATATGTTTCTCATTCTTGATAAACTGCTTTTTTTTGTCAGCTCGGCACTGATGATCCATCTCTTGAGCTGCCAGTGGTCGATGACATGGAGCTAGAGGAAATGGTGGCTGAGAAGGGCAGCATCATGTCTTCCATGAAAAAGCAGGTAAGAAAGTTAAGAAAGAAATTGATTTCACCATGGACAAAGAAGATATATGTGTGTGTGTGTATTTGATACAGGTGCTTAAGAATGTCGACAGAGCCCAGGAGAGGCAGAAAGAGCACTTTGCCCGACGAAAATCCAAAGCGTTGGAGACACCATCCTTCGTTGTGTAATGAAGAACCTGAGCCGCAAGGGGGGAAAGACTGAACCTTTGTGGACTGGTCCCTACAGGTATGTTGTTGAAACTTATTTGGAAAAAGAGGATACAGTGAAATGTTTACTATTTTTACTATTTACTTCTGTTTTTACTGTAATTTAACAGTTACTTGTTCATGATTTTTATTGTTGGATTTCTTCTATTTGTATTCCTGAAAATAAAGTTTAGGTCACATTGCAAATACAATTATTATGTGTCTGGATTATTTTAATACCAGTTCATTTACTGTGTTTTTAGTCCATTTTATTTGGCAAATTCATCACCTCGGGCCTAATTGAACAGTAACATTTTCACTATTTTTTATTATTGGATTTCTTCTATTTGTATTTCTGAACAAAACGATTATTTAGTTCAGATTGGAAAGTGTTATGTTTAAGTTCAAATTAATTTTTTACAGCATCCTGGAGATCGATTCAAACCAGAGAGTCCAGCTCAAGTGCTGCCAGAGAGGAGAGGTCCTTAAAGTGAAGGTGCCCTATGACCAGCTAAGACCCCATAAATCAATCAATCAATTTTTTTATATAGTGCCAAATCACAACAAACAGTTGCCCCAAGGCGCTTTATATTGTAAGGCAAGGCCATACAATAATTATGTAAAACCCCAACGGTCAAAAACGACCCCCTGTGAGCAAGCACTTGGCTACAGTGGGAAGGAAAAACTCCCTTTTAACAGGAAGAAACCTCCAGCAGAACCAGGCTCAGGGAGGGGCAGTCTTCTGCTGGGACTGGTTGGGGCTGAGGGAGAGAACCAGGAAAAAGACATGCTGTGGAGGGGAGCAGAGATCGATCACTAATGATTAAATGCAGAGTGGTGCATACAGAGCAAAAAGAGAAAGAAACAGTGCATCATGGGAACCCCCCAGCAGTCTACGTCTATAGCAGCATAACCCAGGGCTGGTCCAGGGTCACCCGATCCAGCCCTAAACTATAAGCCTTAGCGAAAAGGAAAGTTTTAAGCCTAATCTTAAAAGTAGAGAGGGTATCTGTCTCCCTGATCTGAATGGGAGCTGGTTCCACAGGAGAGGAGCCTGAAAGCTGAAGGCCTCTGCCTCCCATTCTACTCTTACCAAACCTAGGAACTACAAGTAAGCCCGCAGTCTGAGAGCAAAGCGCTCTAATTGGGGTAATATGGTACTACGAGGTCCCTAAGATAAGATGGGACCTGATTATTCAAAACATTAAGTAAGAAGAAGAATTTTAAATTCTATTCTAGAATTAACAGGAAGCCAATGAAGAGAGGCCAATACGGGTGAGATATGCTCTCTCCTGCTAGTCCCCGTCAGTACTCTAGCTGCAGCATTCTGAACTAACTGAAGGCTTTTTAGGGAACTTTTAGGACAACCTGATAATAATGAATTACAATAGTCCAGCCTAGAGGAAATAAATGCATGAATTAGTTTTTCAGCATCACTCTGAGACAAGACCTTTCTGATTTTAGAGATATTGCGTAAATGCAAAAAAGCAGTCCTACATATTTGTTTAATATGCGCTTTGAATGACATATCCTGATCAAAAATGACTCCAAGATTTCTCACAGTATTACTAGAGGTCAGGGTAATGCCATCCAGAGTAAGGATCTGGTTAGACACCATGTTTCTAAGATTTGTGGGGCCAAGTACAATAACTTCAGTTTATCTGAGTTTAAAAGCAGGAAATTAGAGGTCATCCATGTCTTTATGTCTGTAAGACAATCCTGCAGTTTAGCTAATTGGTGTGTGTCCTCTGGATTCATGGATAGATAAAGCTGGGTATCATCTGCGTAACAATGAAATTTAAGCAATACTGTCTAATAATACTGCCTAAGGGAAGCATGTATAAAGTGAATAAAATTGGTCCTAGCACAGAACCTTGTGGAACTCCATAATTAACTTTAGTCTGTGAAGAAGATTCCCCATTTACATGAACAAATTGTAATCTATTAGACAAATATGATTCAAACCACCGCAGCACAGTGCCTTTAATACCTATGGCATGCTCTAATCTCTGTAATAAAATTTTATGGTCAACAGTATCAAAAGCTGCACTGAGGTCTAACAGGACGAGGACAGAGATGAGTCCACTGTCTGAGGCCATAAGTAGATCATTTGTAACCTTCACTAATGCTGTTTCTGTACTATGATGGATTCTGAAACCTGACTGAAACTCTTCAAATAGACCATTCCTCTGCAGATGATCAGTTAGCTGTTTTACAACTACCCTTTCAAGAATTTTGAGAGAAAAGGAAGGTTGGAGATTGGCCTATAATTAGCTAAGATAGCTGGGTCAAGTGATGGCTTTTTAAGTAATGGTTAATTACTGCCACCTTAAAAGCCTGTGGTACATAGCCAACTAATAAAGATAGATTGATCATATTTAAGATCAAAGCATTAAATAATGGTAGGGCTTCCTTGAGCAGCCTGGTAGGAATGGGGTCTAATAAACATGTTGATGGTTTGGGATGAAGTAACTAATGAAAATGACTCCGACAGAACATTCGGAGAGAAAGAGTCTAACCAAATACCGGCATCACTGAAAGCAGCCAAAGATAACGATACGTCTTTGGGATGGTTATGAGTAATTTTTTCTCTAATTTTATTAGCAAATTTTCCAGAAACTGTGAGACAGCCAGGTGGAAACCATTCGGAAGATTCAGACAGCTTTCGGTGACGATCCTATGGGCATCACACAAATTAAGGAGTGTTACAACCGGTTTAAAGACGGCGCACAATGGTGGAGGGTGCGCCGCGCCCCGAGCGGCCATCGACAGGCTGAAACGACCAGATCATTTCCAAAGTGAACGCTGTGTTGATCCGGGACGTCGTCTGACTACCAGAGAAATTGCAGAAGAGGTGGACATCAGCACGTTTCGGCACATTCCACTGTTACAGGAGATTTTGTAATGAAATATGTGCGGAAGTTGGAAGTCTCACAGGACATGTTGTGACATGTCCAGCTTTTACACAATTCCTCGGATACTCACTCGACTGAAAAGCCACCGAAAGCCGTCTGAATCTTCCGAAAGGTTTCCACCTGGCTGTCTCACAGTTTCTGGAAAAATTTGGATTCAGCGCTGCTCCAATCGTTCAGACATTTTCCTCACAATGAAAATCCAACGAGGGGGAGGACCAGTGCTCACATCAAAGCCTGCTCACAGGCGAATGACGCAACCGACAGGCGTGAAAAAAAACATCATGCATGCGCACGAAGGTTCAAGGTTGGCTCATGCAAGCACACGTGATTCAAATCCATAAGGTTTTTGAAAAAAATAAAAAGGTCTGATACTTTTTGGACAGACCTCGTATATATATATTTTGGCAATTTTTCAGAGAATATGAACGATAACACAAAAACTTTTTTTTCGCTCATGGCTCGTGGTTGGGTGAAGCCATTTACTGCTAAACACCGTGTTTACGCTTTTCAAATCATAATGACAACACAAACTACCCAAATGAACCTGATCAAAAGTTTACATACCCCTGTTCTTAATACCGGTGTACTGCCTGTCTTTTGTGGTGGTTGTGGACGAGGCTCTCTGAGGGTAAAGCTGCCACCTGAATGTTTTGGACTTTATTTACATCAATTATGAAGAAATACAAACAATATGGCACTCTATGGTACATCTGCATGGACAGTTCTGAAAAACTGAGTGACTGTGCAAGAAGAAGAAAGAGTGAGGAAAGCCACCAAGACACCAGAAGAAGTTATAGCTTACGTGGCTGTGATTGGAGAAATTGTGCATAGTGCAAGCTTTGCATTTTGTATCACCAGTTATCCATCTTCATGATGAAGTGGTCTAGAGGAGGATTTTCTTAAAGAAGACCTGAAAGATTAGCTACAAAATGCCAGAAGATACATCTGAGAATGCAAGCCTGGATTTGAATCTGTTTTGGTGAAAGAAAATCCTTCTGTGCTCTACTCTACTATGAAGCTAAGTGTAGTGATGCAAATGCAAAGCTTGCACTGCGCACAATTTCTCCAATCACAGCCACATAAGCCCATAACTTCTCCTGAGTTGTCTGGGTGTCTTGGTGGCTTTTCCTTGTAATTCACAGCAGAGGTTTTATCAGGTTGTGAAAACAGCGTTTTTCAGTTTTCAAAGTGTTTTCAGTAGCTTTTACATAATATATGATAAACATGTTAGATTTACACAGAAATGAAGCTGTTTTGGAGCAGATTCTGCCATGTTGGATTCGCAGCCACAGAGAGACCAGACATCACGGTGCCTCTCTACTGTGACTGGCTGTCACCCCCCCCCCCCCCCCCAAAAAAAAACAGATTTGCAAGATTGTTAGTTTTTCAAACCTGTAATCTGGGTCAGGAAAAGTTCAGGATGGTCCCATCTATACTTCTTTGATTCTGCTTGGATAGGACATCGGATTATGGCACAATCGTAGAAATGATGGTAGTACTGTCCATTGATGTGATATTTATTGCAGCCGTCTGTAAATTTGTGGCACATCCCTGGCAAGACTGCCTTTGACGGTTCCTGACTTGTCCTGACTGCCAAAGATAAACAGGAGCCGTAGCGTTCAAGCAGCCCTCACAATGATTGTTACTGTATCCTTCCCTTGTTCCATTCCAGGGGTGTATGCAGTTAAGGTATTGATTAGGGCATTCCTCTGGTACCTGGTTCCCTTGTCCTCACCGTCACGTCTGTCATTAGCACTCTTGAGCTGCAAGTTGAAAATTTCCTTTGTTAGTCATAAGCAATTATATATATTTTACTGTTTAGATACTGTATAATTTGAGCAGCATGGTCATAACTGGTATTCAACTCATACCTTATTGGACAGGCCCTATATTTTTAACAAGCTGTTTATACTGCTTCCAGAATTTTCTCAAGTTAGTTATCAGTGAGGTATACCACACAGGTGAAAGCAGATCAGACAAAAATGATTAATCCTCTGTACCCACTGCTATTAGTGTAAACGGCCTTTCACACCACATGCTTGGAAGCATCAGAGGCACCAGAAATTGGTCTAAAAAGCATTATTTTCAAAGAAACGCGTTGCTTTTAGAGGTATCTGAAGCATCACGTCAAAAGCCGAGCTAAATCAACGCTTCTGCCGGGAGCGTGCGCATTCCTGCTTGTTGACAGACTGATGTGGTCAAGTTCAACCCAATCCAACTTTTGCCGCTCTGAACTGTGACAAAGCTTCGCACTGTCCAATAGAAACGTGTCAGGTCCAAACATGGAAGACTAGTGGCAGCAACCACTGATCTCTACAAAACAGAAACGTGTCACAGGACTGCTCATTTATACAGAGCAGTTGTCTGAAGAAAAATCCTTGAAAATGTTTTTTTAACCTCAAAATTTATTTGATTGCTGTATTAAAGCTTTTTCATGGTTCATCGACGCACATACAACATGGCGATCACTCAGCTTTTCTCTGGAGAAAAAAAAAACAAAACATTTGAGCGAAAGTCTCCGCCCCCTTGCCGCATGCCACGTGTGGGAGGCGTTGATGCGACGCGTTGCCTGATGCATATAAAGCATGCAATGTGAAAGGACTTTAGTTACCGTATTTCCATAAATACAGCATGTTTCATAATATACTGTACAATAAAGTTTTTTCTATTCTATACTGTGTAAAAAATGAAACAGCAAAACTTTATTAAAGTGATGAGGATCTAACAAACACATTAACTCCCTTCTTCGAGCGACTTTACTGGAAGGCCCATTACTTTCAGGCACTGCTTGTATTGGTTCAAGCCCACACTTCTGGTTTAGGGCCATTCTTTGGATGATCATCTCAGCAGCATCCACATTGTTCTCTCTCCTGGATGTCTGGGAACCGACACTTTCAGGGATGGTCCAAGGATGCAGTGCATCAACTTTGCCATTTAGCTGTTTGATACTGTGAATGATTTCATTCTGCTTCTCCTGGAACACAAAATGTATATAGAGACATATGTTACAACCTTAATACAGAAGTTCTCACTTTACATTAAATCCTAATGCTTCACAAATGATTAAACCAATGCTGTTGACCTTTCATCATGAGCACGGACAAATCTGTGAATTAACTGAGTGATGAAAGTAAGTAGGTAAGTAAGTCCCTTCGGCTGCTCCCTTGTTTGCACTCGGGGTCGCCACAGCAAATCTGAGGTGGATCTGCATGTTGAATTGGCACAGGTTTACGCCAGATGCCCTTCCTGATACAACTCCACATTACAACCCCTGGCAAAAATGATGGAATCACCGGCCTCGGAGGATGTTCATTCAGTTGTTTAATTTTGTAGAAAAACAGCAGATCACAGACACGACACAAAACTAAAGTCATTTCAAATGGCAACTTTCTGGCTTTAAGAAACACTATAAGAAATCAAGAAAAAAAAATTGTGGCAGTCAGTAACGGTTACTTTTTAGACCAAGCAGAGGAAAAAAATATGGAATCACACAATTCTGAGGAAAAAATGATGGAATCATGAAAAACAAAGAACGCTCCAACACATCACTAGTATTTGTTGCACCACCTCTGCTTTTCTAACAGCTTGCAGTCTCTGAGGCATGGACTTAATGAGTGACAAACAGTACTCTTCATCAATCTGGCTCCAGCTTTCTCTGATTGCTGTTGCCAGATCAGCTTTGTAGGTTGGAGCCTTGTCATGGACCATTTTCTTCAACTTGCACCAAAGATTTTCAATTGGATTAAGATCCGGACTATTTGCAGGCCATGACATTGACCCTATGTGTCTTTTTGCAAGGAATATTTTCACAGTTTTTGCTGTATGGCAAGATGAATTATCATCTTGAAAAATGATTTCATCATCCCCAAACATCCTTTCAATTGATGGGATAAGAAAAGTGTCCAAAATATCAACGTAAACTTGTGCATTTATTGATGATGTAATAACAGCCATCTCCCCAGTGCCTTTACCTGACATGCAGCCCCATATCATCAATGACTGTGGAAATTTACATGTTCTCCTCAGGCAGTCATCTTTATAAATCTCATTGGAACGGCACCAAACAAAAGTTCCAGCATCGCCACCTTGCCCAATGCAGATTTGAGATTCATCACTGAATATGACTTTCATCCAGTCATCCACAGTACACGATTGCTTTTCCTTAGCCCATTGTAACCTTGTTTTTTTCTGTTTAGGTGTTAATGATGGCTTTGTTTAGCTTTTCTGTATGTAAATCCCATTTCCTTCAGACGGTTTTCTTACAGTTCGGTCACAGACGCTGACTCCTGTTTCCTCCCATTCGTTCATTTGTTTTGGTTGTGCATTTTCGATTTTTGAGACATATTGCTTTAGGTTTTCTGTCTTGACACTTTGATGTCTTCCTTGGTCTACCAGTATGTTTGCCTTTAACAACCTTCCCATGTTGTTTGTATTTGGTCCAGAGTTTAGACACAGCTGACTGTGAACAACCAACATCTTTTGCAACATTGCGTGATGATTTACCCTCTTTTAAGAGTTGATAATCCTCTCCTTTGTTTCAATTGACATCTCGTGTTGGAGCCATGATTCATGTCAGTCCACTTGGTGCAACAGCTCTCCAAGGTGTGATCACTCCTTTTTACATGCAGACTAAAGAGCAGATCTGATTTGATCCAGGTGTTAGTTTTGGGGATGAAAATTTACAGGGTGATTCCATAATTTATTCCTCAGAATTGAGTGAGTCCATATTTTTTTTTTCCCTCTGCTTGGTCTAAAAAAGTAACTGTTACTGACTGCCACAATTTTCCTGATTTCTTATAGTGTTTCTTAAAGCCAGAAAGTTGCCATTTGAAATGACTTTAGTTTTGTGTCATGTCTGTGATCTGCTTTTTTTCTACAAAATTAAACAACTGAATGAACATCCTCCGAGGCCGGTGATTCCATAATTATTGCCAGGGGTTGTACATGGAGAAATGTGGCAGGGGTGGGATTTGAACCCAGAACCTTCTGCACTGAAACCAAGCGCATTAACCACTTGGCCACCACTCAGTGATGAAAGTGAGCCATAGAGGGGGAAAAAAAAAAAAAAATTGAAAGCTCTTGGCAAGGCCGTGGCGGGGTCTGGTGGTTGTCCCCCAGGAAAATGTGAAATCTCAAATGCATTCTGGTTAGGACTGTAGCTATCAATTATTTTAGTAATCGAGTATTCTATCGATTATTCTGTTGATTAATCGAGTAATCGGATAAAAAGTACTTTTGCGTTTTAAACAAAATCAATAGTCCAGGGCTGTCCATAAGCAATGGCACAATGTCACTGCGCTAAAGTGTTGGCATTTTGCTGAAATGGTGACATGATGTGGCCATATTTTGTTTTCTCCAATTTGTAAAAATTAACCATTTTCAAGTTTGTAATAAAGGTTGATGGACTGGGTCCCAGCATGAATTTTTTTTATCCCTCTTTCTCTTCAGCTGATGCATTTCAGCTGGAGGTTGAACATGCAGCATCACAGTCAGTTTTTTATTATTTTATTTAAGTTACCGTGTTTGTGAAGTGTTGTGTGTTGCCCAAAAACGCAAAAATTAAAAAGTCAAACACTCAGTGTGAGTCTGAGGTAAACACAGAAGAAAGAGTGGACTTCTGCTGTTTGTCAATGCAGAGAGAGACAGAGCTGTGACTCGTCTGGTCTGACAGCCCCTCACACTGGGGCAGAGAGAGACAGAGCTGTGACTCGTCTGGTCTGACAGCCCCTCACACTGGCAGAGAGAGACAGAGCTGTGACTCGTCTGGTCTGACAGCCCCTCACACTGGGCAGAGAGAGACAGAGCTGTGACTCGTCTGGTCTGACAGCCCCTCACACTGGGCAGAGAGAGACAGAGCTGTGACTCGTCTGTCTGACACCCCTCACACTGGGCAGAGAGAGACAGAGCTGTGACTCGTCTGGTCTGACAGCCCCTCACACTGGGCAGAGAGAGACAGAGCTGTGACTCGTCTGTCTGACAACCCCTCCACTGGGCAGAGAGAGACAGAGCTGTGACTCGTCCTGGTCTGACAACCCCTCACACTGGGCAGAGAGACAGAGCTGTGACTCGTCTGGTCTGACAACCCCTCACACTGGGCAGAGAGACAGAGCTGTGACTCGTCTGGTCTGACAAACCCCTCACACTGGCAGAGAGAGACAGAGCTGTGACTCGTCTGGTCTGACAGCCCTCACACTGGGCAGAGAGAGACAGAGCTGTGACTCGTCTGGTCTGACAGCCCCTCACACTGGGCAGAGAGAGACAGAGCTGTGACTCGTCTGGTCTGACAGCCCCTCACACTGGGCAGAGAGAGACAGAGCTGTGACTCGTCTGGTCTGACAGCCCCTCACACTGGGCAGAGAGAGACAGAGCTGTGACTCGTCTGGTCTGACAGCCCCTCACCTGGGCAGAGAGAGACAGAGCTGTGACGCGTCTGGTCTGACGCCCTCCACTGGGCAGAGAGAGACAGAGCTGTGACTCGTCTGGTCTGACAACCCCTCACACTGGGCAGAGAGACAGCAGCCGGTTACCAGGTCAATAGTCCCTCCCCACATCGAGCAGAAAAATAGACAAACACACTGCTTCGCTTTAAAGTAGATCTGCATTTTTTTTTCAATGGAGGTCTATTTAAATGCACAGTGAGTCTATTTCAGATGATCACCGTGGACCATCTTTCTCTTCAAAGGCTTTATTTTTACGTGTCACGCTGAAAAGCAGTAGCTATCATTGCTAATTTGATTAGCTGTTATGCTTGCCTTTTTTTTTCCTGCGGACGTTGCAGCGCCACACACAGGCCTGGCATATGTACTACAACATTAAACGAAGCTTCGAGGCACAGAATTTGCCTCGAACATTTTTTGTAATCGAATTATTCAAGTTACTCGACTCATCGTTTTTCCCTCAGCCCCAACCAGTCTCAGCAGAAGACTGCCCCTCCCTGAGCCTGGTTCTGCTGGAGGTTTCTTCCTGTTAAAAGGGAGTTTTTCCTTCCCACTGTTGCCAAGTGCTTGCTCATAGGGGGTCGTTTTGACCGTTGGGGTTTTTCATAATTATTGTATGGCCTTGCCTTACAATATGGAGCGCCTTGGGGCAACTGTTTGTTGTGATTTGGCGCTATAGAAGAAAAAAGTTGATTGATTGATTGATCGTTTCAGCCCTAATTGTGGTGCTTTCTCAGGTCTGTTTACCCACCAAAAGAATCTCCAAAATTTTTTTTTTGTTTGGACAGATCACTTTTTCCACCCCAGATAAGGTGGTAAACCTCAGTAGTACAGCATAGAAGTCCTTCTGTTTCAAGTTTATGGTACCATAGACAGTATGCACACACTATGCAAATGAAACATTATGCAAGGGACACAGAAATTGAGTTTTTATAAAAGGAATTCTGTAACTTTATATCAGCAATAAATAAACATGTTAATTAAGTAACAGGGCCTGTAAATTATTTCTTTAAATAAGGAAAGTTAGTATATATACAACTTCATTACTGGCAGATTTTTCTGTATTTTCAAATTATATCCCAAATAGAACAGAGAATTTCTTGCCAGAAATTTTGAATATTTTGCTTGCTGAATGTGAATTTTAGAATCTACTGGCACAAGACACTGAACTTTGCTCACATCAGGTTCCGTTACCTTAAAGTGTCTTTTGATAGTCACAGCGTCGTGATGACTGTAGGAAGGCCCCGCCATTGAAGCTAGCTGCTAACTCGTGGTAGCTTTGTGGTGGTTTGTGTGATGAATCCCAGTAGAGCCTCCAGCGTTAGTCTCCTCTTCTGCTCAATGATCTCTTAATCATAGTATAGAGACTGAACAGGCAAATTAACGTCTTGAACATAAACTTTTATTTGCCAAAAGAGAATGGAAAGCATGCGGCCCTGGTAGTTAGCTAAGTTGTCGTCGTCGTCTTCTTCTTTTCTCATGTTAAACAGCAGGTTTTAACCCAACTCGGTGCACTACTGCCACCAACTGTTTGGTGGAGAGCACTGCAAGCTTCTTTTTTTTTGACCAGAATAAGTATGTTGTATTTTACATACAGAAATGATTGTATCCAGGTCTTACAATTATATTGTGTACAATGTACATGTTTTACCCTGGATAATTATAATATCATGCCTCACTGCAAACATGAATTAAGCAGCTGATATTAAAGGAATCAGAAAGCAAGAAATATGTTGTAACAATTATGTGGTAACAATTTCCACCAAACACTGTTCGACTGTGACATGAAGTCATCCTCAAATGAGGCCTGAGTGAAACACTAAACCCTGGACAAATGTTCATTCTGGACATGTTAAATCTAGTTGTTGTTCTACTGTAACATGTGTGACTGTTATATTAATCTCATGTTCAAACATGTTTGAACTGCAAGTTGTGAAATGACCAGTAAAAAATATTATTTGTCTGTGAGCTGTTTTATTTAAATGTTAATGTTTCCTGCTCATGTATGTTGAAAACATTATTTGTAAATCAATTTTTAATACCTTTAATGTATTTTTCCCTATTTACAAAAATGTTAAAGATATTATGCTTTTATAAAATTTGGCAAAATGTATATAACTCAGGCCTGTGGGACGTCTGGATAATAAGCTGCCATTGCAATCTGTTTCCATAAAAAAACAAACAAAAAAACAAACAAACATATTTTTGGTAGCTCTGTAGTGACTTAAATTAGTTTGCAAAAATTAATATTCCAATTAACAGAGTGCATGTTTATGCAAGTTGCCCCAAGACATGTTTCTGAGTTAGCTCTGTCAGTTTATCACAGTAATCTTGAAATTATATATTCAGTAGGCCTGAATAAATCATAAATTGACAAATTGTTGGTTACCATGGTAATCAGTGTTTAAATTATTTCCTATTGTTCATTCTACCTATGATTGCACACATAATTTAAATGGAGTCCAACGTTAACTTTCTGTAGGCAGTAAATGATATTTAATGTTTTTCTGTAATAAGAAATTTTATAAAATTTTAGAATATAGATACTTTTATTTAGAGGTAAGCTTTACACGTACAACATGAACGTTATGTGAATGTTCACAAACACACTGAACATTAAACATACATTCTATAAACATCTGATTGATTTTTGCAAATGTTTGCTTACATGTTTGTCTAATGTTTGCTTCCATGCAAACATTAGACAAACATGTAAGCAAACATTATATGAATGTTCGCAAACTTGCTGAACAGTAAAAGAAACATTCTATGAACGTTCAGTTGATGTTTGCAAATTTTCGCTTCCATGCAAACATTAGACAAACATCATAAACATTACATGAATGTTCGCAAGCTTGCTGAACAGTAAACAAACATTCTATGAACGTTTGTTTGACATTCGCAAATGTTCGCTTCCGGGTGGGCAGCTCTCAGTTCTCCTTCAAGACTGGCTCGGGAAACTGCAGCTCCCTATTTTCACCACCTGGAGCGGGCTAACTCATCCCCAGCGCAGCACTTTTATTTGTCCTTATAAATAAATATTTTTTCTTTTGCAAACCACTCTGTGTCTTGCTCCCTAGCATTTGGGTCCATTGCCTGAATCGGTCAGGTCCCGTCCAGACCTCTAACCTTAACAGTATAATTGTAAAGTGGTTTGAGCTTCTGATGCAGATGGAAAAGCGCTATATAAATGTAGCCCATTTATCATTAATAAAGCAAAATTACAAAGACACTCATGAACATGATGAGTGTTATGTAAATGTCAGACCACAATTGCAGAACCCCAACCACTTTTTAAAACACAGTATTTCACAAAACTACTGCAGATGTTTGAAGATGTTTGTGAGGTCAGATCTCAGCTTCAGTCTGCCGACTATGGATGTGACAGTTGGTTATGAAAAGATGTATGAGTGGATGATTGGACAGTCTTGAACGTGCTACAGCAAATGGAGTGATTGAGCGGTGGAGGGGTAAGGGTTTTAGGGTGGGTTTTACCGTTTTTAGGATGGCTGCCTTCACTGCAGGGTCATTCGGGTGCACAGAGTTCTCCAACTTGATCCTCAGTTTAAGGACTCGTCTCATCACTGAAATGTTGTACAAAATTACATCTTTATTCAAATGACTCTACAAGGCCAGGGCCATGAAATGACTCTACAACCTAAATATATTGCACCATGACCTCTGACCTGTGCAGTGTGAGATATACTTTATTGATCTCACAGTGGAGAAATTATGTTTACACTCCAGTTACCTCAGACAGCAATTACTCCACAATTATTACTGGTTTACCATAATAATGGCAAACATCAGAATTAAAGACAGCACATACACATTTGACATTGTTTATGTGCACTAAATTTGAAGAAGTCCATTATCTGAATTGAGTCAAGTGGGTGAAGGTCACGCAGCAACCCTGAGATGCGCCGCCATCAGCTTGGGGGGAAGAAGAATGGGGGCTGCATCTAAAACTGCACCACCCCCGCCGAAGGGGAAAGGAGTGATGTTAGCAGGCGCCGGAAAGGGGAGTGTTGATGGGGGATAGGAGGCGGGTGGGGGGAGGGAATGCAGCATGCTTCAGTCCTGTGAAAAGCAGTTTATTGTCTTTGTGAGTTGAGATAAGAAACAGACAATGTTCCCCAGGCCGAAAAAATTCCTCTGGAGGAAAACAGTCGGGCAATTTGACCTTCAGGCTTGATAAGCCTGAAATGTTATGGTTTGAGCAGTGAAAAACACTTAACAGTTCCACTTGAACAACCAAATCCCAATTATGAATTAAGAATATTCCCAATTATGAATTAAGAACATACCGGCCTCTGAAATCTTCAACTTCAACTGCAAGGCACGCATCTGCTCCAAGATGTCATCCAATTTGCGTCTGAGTTCAAGTCTGAGAATGCACTGCCTTGCCAACCTAGTTACTCATGACGGACAAGCCAGGGGCCGTGGTTCTTGATGCCGCCGTCTTGCCAATTTTCTGGTAGACCAGGGCAGCACATCAGCCAAAAAGTACCAGCCCTGCTACTACAAATCAAATCAAATCAATTTTATTTATATAGCGCCAAATCACAACAACAGTCGCCCCAAGGCGCTTTATATTGTAAGGCAAAAGCCATACAATAATTACAGAAAAACCCCAACAGTCAAAATGACCCCCTATGAACAAGCACTTGGCGACAGTGGGAAGGAAAAGCTCCCTTTTAACAGGAAGAAACCTCCAGCAGAACCAGGCTCAGGGAGGGGCAGTCTTCTGCTGGGACTGGTTGGAGCTGAGGGGAGAGAATCAGGAAAAAGACATGCTGTGGAAGAGAGCAGAGATCAATCACTAATGATTAAATGCAGAGTGGTGCATACAGAGCAAAAAGAGAAAGAAACAACCCCAGCAGTCTAAGTCTATAGCAGCATAACTAAGGGATGGTTCAGGGTCACCTGATCCAGCCCTAACTATAAGACCAAAAATGAATAAATCCTCGACATCCTCAAAGGCGCCAAGCATGCCACATGCCAGGAACTCCAGGAGTCGAGAACATTGCCCGCAGGATACGTTCCATCTGGGCAGGTACGATCCCCCGGTCCTGACACCTTCTTGTAGAAAAATGGTGTCAATAGCGTTCAGAGACCAGCTGATCAATTCCATGGTTAATCCAATAGTAGTCCAATAGATCCAGCATCCAATATAATTAGAGGAATTCACAGTCTGGTGAAGTAGGGACTTGAAGGTTAAAGCAGAGAACAGAGATAAGGGAGAGTGGAGGAGATGCAACCGCCCTCGTTGGAGTCCCAAGCTGAATTATGTATGCTTAACTGTGAATTTATTTATTTCACTTCTCCATTTATTCTACATTTCAACCTTTCCTTTTTACTCTATTTATATTCGCCTGTTTATGTGTGTGTGTGGAGTAACTGTGTCACATGTACATTAGTTTGTAACACTATGGAAGTGGCACATTTCATTGTCATTAAGACAATAAAGGCTTCTATTCTACTTATTTTATTTATTTATTATTATAAATCCTGGATGCTCCCCCCCCCACGCAGAGAACCAGTTCCACCCAGACATATTTAAAATAACCATCTTTGACAATTAATTCCTAATATATCAGCTCACTATTTATGAATGAGTTACTTGTGGTCATTATGTGATTTATTAAAATTTCATAAATGTTGTACAAAGCACTCAATTATCAGTGGTAGACACAGCTAACCAAAAAGTTAGCTTTGATAACCGTTAATCCGCTAGCTGTGAAGTTAATTTTTATAAAGCTCAACCAATAAATCCCTAAAAAAAATTAGCAGATGTTATAGATAAAAGCTAAAGCGATAACTTTCAGTAGTGACTTCAGTACAAACAGCTACTGACACAACGAGTCAGTGCTCCTGACTCAGATCAGCCTTCTCTCAGCTAAAGAGACCTGGTGACCAGAGAGAAGGAGAGAGGGAAAAAAGATCATTTCTCTTGAAATGTGGCCACAAAACTGTTGGTTGGTTGAATATAAGTTTCATGACATTTATCACGTTTTCACTACCTGATTTTTTTGCCACCAACAGATGTGCAGGAAACGGTGGTGATGTGATTTGTTCAAAATGAATGTCTCAGGACACACAAATATTTTCGGTCTCAAGAATGATGGTGTCATAATAATATAGTCAAGAGTAAGTGACTCACCAGGATGAAAGTCCACGTAACAGACAGATGGCAGTGTTGTGTCACAGGGTCTTAACTTCCACTTTCCTGACAGAGTACTCGTACCACATGCTCTGGTCATCAAGCCAAGTATATTCGTGGTATCCCTGTTGGTGAATGAGGTTCTGCTCCCATCAGACCACGACGTGTTTGGAGCTCTGGACAAGCCAATCCATGCCAGACCTGCCACTGGCAGCATGTTCAGAAGCACGTCATTCTCAGTACTGTTCCTCACAGTCACCAGGTCAACAAAGTTTGACCTGCAGTGGAGCTGAGCATTTTTCCAAGGCATGGGTTGTTCCACCAAAACAAATTCAGGCTCCAGCTGTGTTCCTACAATTTCAGTTTTTGGAAAAATCTTCTTTAGACAACAATATATAATCTAATGGGATGAGCATCTAATTTTGTTTGTACTTACCATTGTTGCAGAAAAATGGAGCAGCTGATGTGCAGTCAGAATCTGACCATAGTTCACTTTTTTTAATCAAAGTTACACACAACTGAGAACCACCATAAAAATTTGGTTCCAGATTATTCCAGGGTCTGTACTCATTCTCAGGACTTGTGTAACCATCAGACCACTGCCAGTTGATGAAACTGTAGAGCCCGGTCCAGACCTCAGGGCTGGCAATGCCAGATGCGTAAGTTGTGCTGATCACTTGATTCACTTGTTCATCATCTTCAATGGTGGCCAGGTCATTGTAGCTCAATCTGCAGTAGGTCTGAGCTTCACTCCAAGTCAGTTTCTCAGGAACATAGTGGTACTCACGGAGAGCTCCAGTTGGCCAGATGTACCACCCTGTGAGGACCAAACCAGTGTCACTATGGCAACCTGTTAAACTGGAGGGTTAAAGTCTGCTACACATCAAACTAAAGCACCACACTTGTAGAGCGCAATCCTCCGCCAATACTGTGATTACTAGATTACACTGTGAAACAAATCGTAATCTAGATAACTAGATCAATCTAACTGCGCAGATTAAACAGCTAACGGATACAGAAAAACACTGCTGTGCTCCGGAACAGGAAGTGATACAATACCGCAGTGAGAGCCAACCACCAGTAGAGTAAAGTCATGTATTGTTGACAAGGTTGGGTAGGATTACTTTGAAAGAATACATGTGGATTACATGTATGTATGTACATACATTTGGATTACTTGTAATCTGATTACTTTTGGATTACATTTCAAAGTAATCCTACCCAACCTTGATTGTTGAGCCGTGTACGCTGTCGCAATGTTTGCCTCCCCTGGCTGGTACAGCAGATGGAGATGTAGCGTCATCTGTCGGCCTGTCATCATTTGAAAAGGGGAGAACCCCATCGATTCGTGAGGGGCCAGAGTTGCCAGAGTTGTTGCATGACTTCACTAGTGAAGTGGGTGCCTCTAGCCGGGTTAATGAGGATAGGTAGTCCAAATCATGAGAAAGATGTGATTCATCAACAAACAGGCTGTCGTCAAGGCTGTATCGTTTGGAGCCGGTAGACATTCCAGCCATTTGGTGAAGTCACATGTGACAGTGAAGAAATATTTGTTTCCTCTTGTAGACTTTGTGAGGGGTCCTACCCAGTCAATTTGTAGATCTGACCAAATACCTCTTTTCTGTAAGGGAGCTCTGTGAATAATTGGGTTCACAGGTTGGAACTGGCAACAGACCAAGCAGCCTTTGATGTAATCACTCACATCCTTCTGCATTTTTGGCCAATGTGCCACCTGTCATATTGCATTGTATGTTGCTTTTGTTCCTCTGTGACCTGCGCATGCTGAATCATGCCCGTGCATCAACATCACCCACCGGTGGTTACAAGAAACCACTAACGCAGGTGAAGAGAGATCCTCAGAAGCATAGAACAAGATGCCATGGAGCACTGTTTTAAGTCAGGGACGGAAGCGAAATCATCCTCAGTGAGTGGGTGAGCTTGAGGATCAGTGAGGTGGAGCACTATTTTGTTTATGGCTGGGTCCAGAGCCTGGAGTGAAGCCAGGTCAGAGTTGGAGAAAGCTGGAGCGACCTAGGCTGTTGTGGGGACGGGGACTGTGGCAGGATCTGCGGCAGCAGTCCCGGCACGAGTCACCACTGATACAGCATGGGTGGGTGGGTGTGGCAAAAGTGCCTCATTGAATGCCCACGGCATGCCGTCCAGAAGGCCTTGCTTGGCTAGAGTGTCAACCAAGTCATTAAATTCTTTGTCTCGGCCTGGTGTGCGGGAGTGACCTCTAACTTTTTTCAGTATATCTGGAGGTCGTGTGTAGTTATGAGGTGGTCACAAGCCACAAACAGTTCTTTGTGTTTGACTGATCTCCTGTTCGAGGTCACAAAACCATTGCGTTTCCAGCAGTTAAGATGTCACAAAAAGCTAAGGCGTGCATAGTTTGAATCTGTGCATAGCACAAATGTTTTGACATTTTGCGCCACAACCAGCTGGCATGTAATGAGTATGCCAGCAATTTCTGCATACTGAGAGGACTGTGGTCCCATTTGAAACTTTTGTGGCTCATGTGGTGTATTGTCAATCCATGCAACCCCCACTCCTACCCGGGCAACTGTTTCATGGTGAAATGAGCAGCCGTCCACGTACGCAGTGATCATGCCTGAGCAGACATTGTGGTCAAAGTAATGGTGATTAGGGGAGTCGGGTGGTGACACGTCTTCGTTAAAGGGGGTTGCAGCTGGTGTGTCTTCGGTGCAGCGCTGGCAAGCAGCTAACCCTGTGCCTAGGGGAGTTTTGCGGTCTTGTGCATACCGCACCTCCATGTCAAAACTTTGCAATGCCATGAGCCAAGAGGCAACTTGTGAGTTTGTTACTACACCTTCGCAGTCTTTGACTGTTAAGGAATGTCACTGGTTGATGATTGATTTCTACAATGACTTTTTGTCCACCCAGATAGTTGGCGAAATGTTTCACAGCCCAGACTGTGGCTAGTAGGGCTTTTTCACAGTCACTGAATTTAAGTTCTGGTGGTTGTAGTGTTTTGCTCATGTATGCGACCACTCACCTATCTTTGTCATACATCTGGTACATTCCCGCACTTAGGCACTGATTGGAGAATCCCACCTCTAGGTGGAATTCTTTGCTACAATTGGGGTATACTAGGCACAGGTCTGAGCAGAGTTTGTCTTTTAAAGCCTGCATGGCCTGTTCTTGGGGTTCACCGTATAGGAATGGCGTATCATTTTTGAGCAGGTCTGTCAGTGGTTTCGCCAAATCTGCATAGTTTTCAATGAATTGGCGGGAGTTGTTGCACACTCCCAGAAAGCTGCACAGTTCTGTTACGTTCGTAGGTGTTTTGATGTTGGTGAGGCCTTGGACTTGTCCAGCTTGTGGTTGCACTCCGTCTGGTCCGACAAGGAGGCCCACATAGTTGACCTTTGTCCGACACCATTGACACTTTGAGAGTGAGATTTTTGCACCAGCAGTCATGAGGTGGCCCAGAATGTGGTTTATCTCCTCCAAATGTGTGTCTAATGTGGGGTTTCGCATTAGGACATCGTCAACATAGATAAGAGTGCCTCGCTCGTTAGCATCAGGGCACGCCTTATTCAAGAAGATGTTGAATTCTGCAGGTGAGTTGGCATAGCCAAATGGGCACCTGGTGAAAGTGTACTGGTGGTTGGCGAAGGTGAATGCCAGTTTGTGTTGATCGTCTTCATGGACAGGGATTGTGCAGAACCCGGAGGCCATGTCAAGTGTGGAAAAGTATCTTGCGTCTTTCACTTTAAGATGTTCCTGCTCTAACCGAGTCCTCAGCCATCGGGATAGCGACACCTGTTGGTTGAGTTTACGGTAATCAATGGTAAGTCTCCACTTACGGTTTGGTTTGATTACCGGCCATACAGGGGCTGAATAGGTGCTCTTGCACGGTCTTATGATCCACTTTCCTAATAGGTCATCTATAATTTCCTGTACAGGTTCATAGGATGCCAAAGGAATTTTGTACTGCCACTCGCAGGTGGGCGGTGCATTTGGAGGTGTTGGGATACGCACAGAGGGGATGTGTGTGAGTCCACAATCCAATTAATCATTGGCAAAGGACGCTCGGTATTTATAGAGAAGATCTCTCAGGCGTCCTCGCTCCTTATCATTTTTTAAAGCATCTGCTGCTGCTAAAACTTGTTCTATTTGAGATGCAAATTGAGAATCAGAACCTTGGTTAAGGTTCAGAGCTGGTTCAGTATTATTTCCAGCATTTGTTTTGTTCTGAGAGCCGACCGTGAGAACCATAAGGGTCTGGAGGACCATGTGGTCAGGGTCATCAAGGTCTATTCTGCCGGCAGTGTCTTCCTCAGAGATGATCGCTGGAAATACAGCAATCGCTCCTGAGGGTTTGGAAAAGACAACCCCCATTGTGAACAGGGAAGAAGCGATGGAGGGACTTGGCCAAGAACTGGGATGTTCAGCTCAAAGTCCTGGAATTCATTGCTGATTAACCAGCCCAGTGGGGTGGCTTTGGGAATCAGGATGTCTTCGCCAGTGTCGTTATGCACCACCAAGTGAGTTGTCTGTCTTCTTAGGCTCAGAAGTGGGGTAGCTTCGAGAGGCAGTCCCAGTTTGGTGAAGAGCTGGGATGGCTGAAAGACTACCTGTGAGTGTCAGAGCTGTTGTCCTGGACATATTACGAGGTGGAGTGGTGCATTTTTCAGGTGGGCAGGTATTGTGATGTGACCATCACTCACTACCTGACATGTGTCAGGGATCAATTGCCCAGACTTTAGATACTCCGGATCGGAGTAAGCAGGGTCGTCGTGTGGTCTGGTCAAAGACCAGAGGACCTGATTGACTCTG